>NC_012874.2:15739431-15791026 GCF_000003195.3 Sorghum bicolor
AGTTAATATCTTAGGCAAGTAATCTAGATTGAACAAAATTGGTAAAATGGTCTCACTTCACATGGTCTCACACTAACCTTTCTAAAATTTGAGCTCACCTTTTGTGGTCTTTGATGACAAAGGGGGAGAAAATTTCCCAAAGATTTAAGATAGGGGAGTAACATGATAAAAGAAGGGGATCAATTAAAATTTTGAAGCACACAAGTAGGGGGAGCAAGCTCATAAACTTGTATGTTGCATTTGAATGTGCATAACATATGGTTGCTTGCATTTGCATTAGCTTTAGAAGTTTTCTCTTCAATACCTTGCTTGTGTGGTGTATGCTAGTTGTAAGTTTGATTGATGAAATGAAAAACTAGCATGCATAGGTAGTATAACTAGACTTTTAGTTGTTTCACAAGTGATACTAGAACCTTGTTTATAATGTTGATCTCACGGGGTGTTCTAGTTTTGTGAATGTCTAGTTACTAATGGTGCTAAGGATGGTATACATTGGCAACTCCGATTGGTATCACGCTTCAAAGGTCTATTCTTTACACCTTAGCATCATTTGGTAGAAATTGACTCCTATATTTCCTATTCAAGCATATGTGCAAGCTTTCAAATCCAAACTCTTAGCACATATGTAGGGGGAGCAATTGCTACCAATATGGGTTTATGAAACTTGTCCATAACCTTTGCACATGGTAAATGCTTGGGCAAGCAACATGAATCCTAGAAAATTTTATTGAAAATCTTTGTAAAAAGGGTTGTCATCAATTACCAAAAAGGGGGAGATTGAAAGCCCTAGTTTGGTTTTGGATAATTGATGAAACCCTAGTACTAACCTCTATACTAAGTGTGTGTAGACTTAATGAGGTTGGTACATACCATGTGATGGAGCAAGTAATGATCATGGTGATGATGGTGATGACCACAAGATGATCAAGTGCTCAACTTGGAAAAGAAGAAAGAGAAAAACAAAACCCTTTGGAGATCAAGGCAAAGGTATTGCTTAGGGTTTTGGTGATCAAGACACCATAGAGGGTGTGATCACATTTAGGATAGATAGCCGTACTATAAAGAGGGGAATTCTTTGGCTAAGCGGTTATCAAGTGCCACTAGGTGTCATTGTTCATGTGCATGCATTTAGAACCTAGTGAGCTAACTTAACTCCTTCAAAGAAAATGATTGTGAAAATGCTAACACACGTGCACGCTCGTTTGGTACACACGTTGTGGTGTTGGCACACTTTGATAAGGAGGTGGAGTTTCAAGAGTAGAGAGGGGATGGGTTCCTCTCTCCCTCCCGCCGAGCTTGCGAGGCGGGATTCGGCGCTTTTCGAGAAAATGAAGTGCATATTTTCTATTGCGCCGGTGGGAAATTTGGAGAAGTCGCGGGAGTGTTTCTCGCTGAGAAAACACTCACCGGACGCTGGCTCAGAGGCACCGGACGCTGTGTCTGAGCGTCCGGTGTGCAGGCTGCCTGACTCGGTTAGGGTTAGGCACCGGACGATAGGCACCGGACGCTGGCTTGAGCGTCCGGTGGTTAGCGTCCGGTGTGCGGGCGTTTTGCGACCCTCTCTGCGCATGGGTCCGGTGAGCACCGGACGCTGAGGGTGCGTCCGGTGGCTCGCGTCCGGTGAACATGCAAGTTTGCGGAGCTCTCTGCGCATGAGTCCGGTGTGCACCGGACCGTCCGGTGCTCACTTGCTCAGCGTCCGGTGCACTGCAGGTGACCGTTAGATTCTGACACGAGCGTGACACGTGGCTGACGTTGGAGCACCGGACGCTGGTGTTGAGCGTCCGGTGCCCCTTTAAGAGCGTCCGGTGACCCCGTATTTCGCCCAGTGAAAGAGCCAACGGCTCTATTTGTTTGAGGGGCTATAAATACGTGTTTGGCTGGCTTGGGGCTGATACCCTTGGCATTCTAGCATACTTGACATCCTTGTGAGCCTAAGCAAACACCTCCCACTCATCTCCTTCATAGATTAAACATCTTTGTGAGATTGGGAGTGATTCCAAGTGCATTTGCTTGAGTGATTGCATCTAGTGGCACTTGGGGATCGTTCAAGCTGCGGTTTTCTTGTTACTCTTGGTGGTTGCCGCCACCTAGACGGCTTGGAGCAGCGGAGGAGCATTGGCACGAGTTGGTGATTGTTCGTGGCCATCTCCCGGTGATTGTGAGGGGTCTTGTACCTTCCCCGGCGGAGAGCCGAAAGGTAACTCTAGTGGATTGCTCGTGTCATTGAGTTACCTCACTTGTGGGTAGGTTCTTGTGGTGTCCTAGTGAGGACGAGGTTCGTGCTACACCTCTTAGCCACCGAACCACCAAGTGTTGGTCAACACAACGGGGACGTAGCGTGCCGGCAAGCACGTGAACCTCGGGAGAAAAATTGTGTGTCTCCATTGTGATTGTTCATTGGATTTCTCCCGGTGATTGGACTTCATATTATTGATTGGTTCATCCCCCCTGCGCGGCGGTATAAAGTTCAAACCATCTCTTTTACATTCCCGCAAACTAGAGTAGCTTACTTACTTGCATAGAAACTTTAGGTAGCTTTCTAGTGTAAGTAGTGACATAGCTCTTGTGTGCCTAGTGACTATATCAACTAGAATTGTTGGATAGGTGGCTTGCAAACACCCCATTAGAGCTAGAGCAAAAAGCTTCGCTTTGTTATTTACTAACCTCTTGCTCTAGTGGGTTTGTAGAATTTTTAAATAGGCTATTCACCCCCCCTCTAGCCATATTAGGACCTTTCAAAGGCTCAACAAGTAGGCAAACTTGATGATATGCCACATAGTGTTGAAATGAAGGCCAAATTGTGTATTGTTGTATTGGGGATTATGGAAACAATCTAGCTCAAGTAAAAGACAACAATGCAAATGGAAACTATGAAATGGCCTCTATGTTGTGGGATATTATAGCATCATGAGAAAGCAAGCATACTTGGAAAATGGCAAATGGTAAAAGAGGCATGAGTTGATGTTCTTGGTTTGGTCTCTATAATGGCTTGCTTTTCATGAACAAGAAAAGCTTGATAGTGAACTAGGTTTGATCAAGCTAGAAGTATGAAGATAAAGATTGAAGTGAGTATTGAGTGTCAAGCCAAAATAGAGAGGATATAAGGAACTGTGAATTGGCTTGACCATATTGTTGTTGATCCATATATGTCTCTATGTGAGTCAAACTGAAGCTTGATTGATCTCAATATTTATATCTAGAAGATATTCAAGCAAGGATCACAATATTGAAGTATTCAATGGATGCTTAATGTGATATGACTTGAGTATGGCTTGATAAAGTGAAGATAGCAAGGAAAGGGCTTCGAGGGACTAAGCGGAGGTGAAGGGATAAGCGACGGCTTAAGGACCGAGGTACCATGGCTAAGGTGAAGAAGAGAGTACTTGCATTGAGTCGAGGAACTAATCAAGCTATAAGGAGTCATATTGTGTTGAGAATCAAATCATTAGTAGAAGTGACTTGAAGCCATGGAGGTGAACTCATATGTGTTGAAATGGGTCAAGTCACATGCTCAAGGTATGTTTGCTTAAAGAAAGGAGACAAAGTTGATTGCAACCCTTTATGGAAGTAATATTGAGAAGAAATGGCATATGAACACATTGAAGACTCAAGTGATCAAATTAGTTATATTCTCTTGTTCTTGAGTATAGGTATGCCGTACTATCAAGGGGGATGCAATACGAATGATAGACAAGTCTCAAGTGCTCGAACTAACCGAACCCAAGTGCTAACATGAGAGAAAACACTTAGCACTGCACCTGCACAAGTTGATCTTGGAGCTTGTTCTTTGCAGGGTTAGATAGCCCTCGAAATAAGCTTTCCGAAAAGTCCAAGATCACTGCAAACGGAGTTCGGAGTAAAAAGTTATGGCTTTTTCCGTAAGGTGACCTGTGCTGTTTTTACAAGGGCGGCAGTGCCGCACTTGATGGGCGGCAGTGCCGCCCCTGTACAGTCACAACGGCTAGTTTTCGAATCCTAACGGCTAGTTTGAGTGGGATGAGTATATATACCCATCCCACTGCTTCTGGTCGTGCTGCTGATGCTCCAGACCTTCCCAACCTTTGCAAAGCCTCTCCCCAACCCTCTCTTTGTGAGAGTATTGTGCTTAGTGCATAATTTAGTGTTGGGGCTGTGTGATTAAGTGTTAGAGAGCAGATTAGAGCAATCCTAACCTTGAGCACTTGCTGGGCTTCGTCGATCTTCGTTGTGCATTTGTTACTCTTGGAGGTAAAGCCTCCTAGACGGCTAGGCGTCGCCCGGCGAGCTCCCGTGCTTGTGGTGAGCAGCGGGACAGTTTGTAAGACTCTCTTGCAGCTAGTGAAATCACCCCTCAGCTCAAGAGTTCATTCTCTTGATTTGAGAACGAGGGCAAGGCAAGCCTTGGTGGCGAGCCAATCCTTTTGTGGATACCTCAACAACGTGGACTTAGGCAAGCCTTGGTGGCGAGCTGAACCACGGGATAAACACCGTGTCATATTGTGCTTGTTTTACATTCTTGCAAGTTCATATTGTTGTTGAGGTGCTTGTAAGGTTTGTGGCCAATCTACTTGGTGGTACTTGTTCTGCTGCGTATAACTACTATTCAGTGACTAACATACTTGCAGGAAGCTGGGAAATTTACCTGATATAAATTTCCTTGGTTGGATTTTGAATTGTACTAAGTTCCTCCTGCGCAGGCCGGCAGTGCCGCCCTCCAAGGCCGGCAGTGCCGCCCTCTAATCTGATAGAGTTTTGAGTTGAAACTTTGCAGATTTGTCATTGGATACCTCTAGTACTTCTTCACCAAGTTTGAGCTCATTTGGACACTCGGTTGCAGGAAGGCAGTGCCGCCCTCAAAGGGAGGCAGTGCCGCCCTGAGTGTTAATTTTAGTTTGAGCTAAATTTTTGCAGGCCTATTCACCCCCCCTCTAGGCCTCCTCGACGACATCAAGGTCCTTTCAATTGGTATCAGAGCTAGGCTCTCAATTTCGGGCTTAACCGCCTTGAGAGACGATGTCGACAAGTAAGGAGGTATCTCTAGAACTTTTACTTTTAGATGGCTCAAATTATACATCTTGGTCTGCTTGTATGCTTGATATTTTTAGGGCCATGGGTCCTCAAATAGAGCAGATTGTAGATGTAAGTATTTCACCTCCTAGTGATAATTTGGACTATCTATCTAGAGAGGAAGTGAAATGCTTACAATACAATGCTCAAGCTACTAATGTCTTATTTAGTGCTTTGAGTGAAGATGTTCTTGATGCCATCATATTTGGAGATGGTGAACCACTTGATGATGCTCATATCATTTGGACCACGCTCAAAGAAAGATATGACAGCTCCAAATGTGATGAGAAGTTGCTCTCATTGGAGGAACCACTTGAGGAGTGCTCAACTTCACCAATAAATAATGAGCCTCAAGTGATTCTCCCAAAAGGCCTAACGGATCATACCACATCCACTTCCTCACCAACACATGACTTAATTGATGGTAATGAAATAGATGGTGAGAACAATGCTTTTACATGTGGTACTTCTACTTCCTCTAGTTTTTGTTGTTCTAACATTTTGAAGGAAGGAGAAGCTTGTGATCGGTGGAGGCCAAATGATGAATCCACCTCACCTACAAGCTCAACTCTCCATGACACTTCTCCTATGTGTCTCATGGCAAAAGGTGAGAAGGTAAAATCAAAAGCCAAACCTCCTTCACCTCCTAGTGACATCTCTAGCAGTGATCTTAGTGATAGCTCTAGTGATGATGAATCTAGTGATGAAGAGATTGATGACATAATTAAAAATTTGGATCCTAAGACCAAACTCTTCATCTCTAAACTAATGGAGGATTTAGAGAGCATCCAAGCTGAACTAGCAACTAGAGATGATGATCTTATTGCACAAGAAAATATTTATATTGCTAGTAAGGAAGCTCTTGCATTAGAGAGAAGTGAGGTGGCCTCCTTGCACAAGGCTTTGGCTAAAGAGCAAGATGACCATGCTCTCACAAGGAAGGCAAATATTGCACTCAATCAAAAGTATTGTGACTTAGATGAAAAGCACAAAGAGCTTGAGCTGCAATATAATCTTCTTTGGGAGAGCACCTCACATCCCTCTAAGGCAAAGGATGCCTCTACTCCCTCCACTAGCCAAGGTTGTGGAAAATGCTTTAATCTTGATTTGAATATTTATGCCACTAACCTTGCTAATATGGAGGTCATGAGAAAGGAGATTGCTAGGCTCAATGAAATCATAGCAGCATGGTGCATGAATGACAAAATTCAAGATGCTGGAAAGAAAATTGTGAATGGCTTTGAATGTGTGCAGTTTGAGAGGAAGGAGCAGTTTGGTACAGTTCAGCCTGCACAGATCGCGGCAGTGCCGCACCCCAAGGGCGGCAGTGCCGCGCCCCGCAAAAATGGGAAGGCTACCAATCTGTCTCCTAATCAAACTAAGCTCATAATGAAAAAGTCTAGGCAGAACAGCAAAGCTCCCAAAGCCATCAAGGTGCAGCATCAACCAAAGAAGACTCTCATCACTTGCTTCAAGTGCAAGAAAGAGGGTCACCATGTGAAAGATTGCACCTTAAAGAAAGAAGAGAAGAGCATGAGCAAGATTCAAGAGAAGAAGAAGATGGCTCATGTCAAGTCCTCTAGTATGGAACATAATGCTTTTGTGTGTTCCAACAAGGTTGATGACCAAGCCACACTTCCAAAGAACAAGACAAGAAGAAGCAAGAGGAAGTGTTATGAATGTAAAGAGAAGGGACATGAAATTGACTCATGTCCCAACAAGAAAAGTGAAGGTTTGTCATCATCAACAAAGAGGTTCTTCAGCAAGGTAGCAAGCAAAATGCAAGAAAAGAAAGCTAACAAAAACAAAAGCCGCCTATGCTACACTTGTAGAGAAAAGGGACACCTAAGCATGGATTGTCCCATGGGTAACACTCCTAAGCTCAACTCATCAATTAATTCAAATATGCTTAGGAGACCTAAAAATGACACTTGTACTAGAAAGGTGATTGGTTCACCAAGTGCTAGCATAAAGGCCATTTGGGTGCCTAAGTCTCTTGTGACTAACCATGATGGACCCAACATAGCTTGGGTACCAAATTGTGCTTGATGAGTGTTGTAGGTACTTGAAGGTGATATGATGCTTCGGGGTGCTTGAGCAAGTTAACTGAAAATATTCACTCAAGCTATCAACCAATTCATACTGTTTCTTCGTATATGGTTGACCCGAAGATAAATTAATGAAATTATTTCAAACTTCATATTCACCTTGGTAACTAGTACCTATCCCTTGCTAGCTAGCCATTTGACTTGTGTAGTCTCTGGTAGTTCACAAGTATGTGTGTATTTGTGAATTATCAAGAGTGGCTAGAGCATTCCAAGTTAAATGAATCATTTGCCATATGATGCTTTTAATGGCTCTCTAGTAGAGCAAAATCTTATTTATGCTGTAGGTAATGAGGAATCATCTTATGAGGTAATCAAGAAAATTGCCACTGGTGATATGAGACCAAAGAAGTCCAAGTAACACTGATAAGGATATCCTCAAGCTGCTGCTGCACCTAATTCCGCTGACACCTCTCTGATGCGGTAGTGGCGCCCCTCAGAGCGGCAGTGCCGCCCCTATATAGATAGCAGCAGCTGACATCAGTCCAAGACATGGATGAAGCCTACAACATGATGATGAGCAAAGTGAAAAATTATGAGACCACCTCATCCATTATATCTCGAGAAGGGTGGTAACAACAATATCTCAAGTGCAATTATTTTAAACTAAACTCCTTTGTGTCTTGTGTAGTCACTTAGGATAAACGAAGCACTTGGAGATATTCATTGGTTGCTGGTCATGAAAGAAAAGTATGATTGGAATTGAATAGATCATCCACACCAAGCAACATAGATGACTTTAAGGAGTTTCCTCTGCGGACCTCAAACCAAGAATTTCAAGAAAGCTCAAGTAGAGGCACTTATTATTTACAGTTCAAGAACTCTCTACTTGATGGAATCTAGTCATATGGTAGATTGCCAAAATTCTCATTTTCATCTTAAGGGCATCTACATGCTGCAAAGGTTTGTAAGTATCTCTTGGCATATTTCAATTTGATTACACTATTATTGCCATGACCTAGACATAGAGTGAAAATCCCAAGTTCTTGAATGAATAAAAGTGTTATATGAGAAATTCAAATGCTTAGAGCACTTATCAAAAGGGAATTTACTCTATGACTAGAGTTGTGAGACTAACCATTTCTCTAAGTGATTCATGTAGTCTCACTAAATGAGAATGTGTTTCTCAAATGGAGTGTGTTGTTATATGAAGATCATTATTCCAAAACCATGTGATGTATTCTCTCTAGCTATTTTGGAATTGATTCATCTATGATCAGCCACTCACCATAATATGGCCTAAATCTGCTCTTTGGACTTAATTGACCAACCATGCACATTCACACTTTCATTTCCACTCAAAGGGTGTGCATGAGACATCAAGAGAGATTTAGTCCATATTGTGAGGTTTCTCTATTTAGTGACCCACTTGCCATCCACATATAAAGGGTAACTAAGTGAGAAACTAGTGCTTGTATTTCTAATACTCTCTTGAGCTTGAACTTGCATAGGAAATCAATAAGAGGTTATGATTGACTTAATTGAACAATTCACAAGCTTGAAGGTTACTCTTCACCTAAAGTAAGATATTGCTGCTAGAGGTCATATTGATCAAAAATCTGAATTTGAATGAAATCAAGTTTGAGGTTAAATTGGATGAGCTATATTAGAAGAATTCACAAGATGACAAGTACTGATCAGAGGACTGAATGGAAATTGCATCTTGTGAGTATTCTCAACCAATTCCACCTCAAGACTGGACAAGAAGCAAAGAAGAATTGTGAAATATCAAATCTGTCCAGAAATTTGAAAATCTAAATTGGCTGCCTTCAAGCATGGATTTGAAAGTCCAAACACTGATGAATTGACCTAAAACGTTGTGAGCATGACACACATATCTAATACTTGTTGCTTTACAGTTTGCATGAAGATTGGTTAAGAAGAAAATCAGTTTTGAGTTGAATTCTGTCAGCTTCAGCATTGCAGATTCAGACCATAGCAGTTTTGGTAGAAAAATTCTTTGACTGATTAAATGGGATCCAAATGAGCTGAAATTTATACAGTAGTTAAAAGACTCATAGGTGAAGACCTCTACCAAATTTCGTGCATATTGGGCTAGTGGTCTGAGAGATATGAATTTTTCTCTGAGGATGACAGAATCTGAAAAACTGACTGTTTGGAATTAGATTGCAGTGTAACAACAAGATTCAGTTGGCTCTCAAGTTGGTCATGAAAGATTTATTAAAAATGAGCAGCATCAGTTTGGATAAAGGAGTTTCATTGGAAGAAGAGAACTCATACAAGGATCCAAACAAGTTGCAATCAGAATACAAGCAGTAGCAAATAATTGCAATTAGTTGTTAGAAGAATTCAAATGCAGTCTTTCAGAAACAGCAGCTAAGATCAGTTGAAACTTGATGAAACTAGTTGGCTTCAGCAGTGACAAGTAGCAAAAATGAGTTACAATCAGATGGTACTAGCTGAAATCAACTGGAAGCAACTGAAACTAGCTGAAACTAATTGGATTACAGCAGCTTGAAGGAGTTTGAAACCAGTTGGAATGCAGTGTAAACTTCTCCCTTGACCTCATGGTATTGATATGCATGAGTGTACTCTGTGTACTCTGTATGCACATATTAAGGGGGAGTTTAGACTATATCTTGTGAGACTATTGGTTTCTTTCAAGTGTATGTTGTGCAGTCCCACACAATGAAAAAGGAAGATGGATGATTCCAATGGATTCTCTTAGTGCTTCACAACTATTCTAGGATCTTGTTTTTTATAAACCAGGTGTTCCCAGTTTAATGTCGAATGCCCCAATGCTTAGTGGAACTGAATTTGAATGAGTTGGAGAAAATAACTGAAGAATGAGCTTTCACGGCTATTTCTCCTCTCTAGAGCTCTCAAGTGTTCACGACCCATCTCATTGATTACCCAGGATCTTGTCAACAAAGAGTGGTAACTCCTAGTTCATAATTTGCAAATTTCATGAATTTTACCTTTTGCTCTCTATGTGGGTTGCCTTAGGTAAAGAAAGAACTAGGAACATAATTTGTATCTTGGATGATTATAAGAGCTCTAATTCACCACATGTCATCAATTGAGAAATATATGTCTATCCAAATCATTGGAGTCTCACTTATGATGGTCATATCAATGAAAATCTGTGTGGTGATCTATCTACCTTGGTGGTGGTATGTTTCCTTGGCATAATTTGAATTATTGTAAATTTTTTATGCCTTGACCAAGGTATAGGATGAACTCCTCTTGACTCTTAAACCGATTCAAATGCACTTTGCAAGTAATTTGAGTACTTGCTGCATATATTAAGGGGGAGTCCATTCTATGTCTTGTGTCTTTGAGACTAACCTTTTCTTCTAGTGAATTTGTGTAGTCTCCTGGTGAGAATGAGTTTCTCATGGCTATGCTACATTAACTCAATCCAAATGGGTAAAATTATCTCTCATATTTACTTGGATTGCAATTTTACCTCTTAAGTAGCTACTCTCCATAATATAGCTTAAATTCCCTTATTTGGACTTAATTGACCAAAAGTGCATATGTTCTTTCCTTCCACACACACATATATGTATGCACTATCAAAAAGGGGGAATTTAGTCTATGTTATGAGGTTTTGCAATTAGTGACTTACATGCCTTCCACATCCAAAAGGTCACTAGTTGTGAAACTCTAGCTTGTGCAATTTGATGTTATCTCTTGTCTTGTGAGCATTACCTAGGTGACAATATGAGATACAAGCATCCCATCCAATTGGCATCAGCTTTTGAAGATTCCTTCAATTGGTGTCAAAATTGAGAAGATCATATTTCAATTGGTATTGGTGAATAATCTTTCAATCTGTCATATCAAGAAATATGTCTTCAATTGGTATCTCAAAATGACAACAAGAGCTGGCAATGGACTTTCCACTGAAATCAAGCACAAGTTTATGATATCTCCTTCAAGATGATGATCAAGAGAGATGGGCATAAATGAAGTATTTTGCATTTTGCCAAGCCCATCAAAGCACTAAATTCATAATACCATGATCACAGTGGAGATGATAAGGTTTAGAACAAAGGTATATCGCTCCATGAACTCTTGTATTACCTTTATGCATCTAGGCCCTTACATGCTAGTGTGTGCATGTGTATGCAATATTTGAGCCACACCATGAGTTTGTTCTTATGGTGACGATTAGAGAATGACTTAGATATTTGGTTGATACCTCTTGTGGTGATAAAGTGAGTTTGTCTCATGTTAGAACTATCATCTAAGTGAGGTATGAGCTAAATATACTAAATTCTCAAGAATCTTGACTTAAAGTGTTGCATACTTGGTTTGGTAGAAAACTTAGGAGAGAAATCCTATATGCTAAACTTTTACCTACCTCTTGCCCTCACTTGTCTACCATTATTTCTTCCTTTTGGTGGAGAGATCCTTTTTGGAGATTAATGCCAAAGGGGGAGAAATATTGGGAGAGAGTGTAAGGGAGGAGAGATTGATATGTGGATTGAAAAGGGTAAAGGAGAGGCATATAAGATTTTTCAAATTTTTGTGTGGTGTGTGCAAGGATAGTTTATGCTCTTGATAAGGACTTTCTATGTTAGTGTGAAATGTTCTTGACTTGAGTGGTGGTTGCCTTTATTTCTGTACCGCTCTGGCAAGTGCGGCAGTGCCGTCCTCCTAGTACGGCAGTGCCGCCCTCTGCTGGCCAGCAAACTTTGAGTGCATGACTTGCCATGAGCACCACGGTTATCATGTTGACACCTTGCACCCCACGGATGCTAAGATATAGAAGAGTTCACACACTTCATCTTGAATATGTGCATTTGGCATTTGAGGCCAAAATTTGAAATTCCATTCTATGCACATATTTAAGGGGAACTCACTATATCATAGGATTTAAAATCTTAATGTTTATCAATCTCTTCTAAGCTTTAATTGTGTTGTCATCAATCACCAAAAAGGGGGAGATTGAAAGTGCATCTAGCCCTTTGTGGGTTTTGGTGAATTGAATGACAACATGATTAAAGGTCTAATAAGTTTGCTAAGTGTTGAACAGGATATTGAGTCTATTGCACATACTTGTGGATTGTGTATTAACAAGTATGTTGAAGGCTCAACAAGTAGGCAAACTTGATGATATGCCACATAGTGTTGAAATGAAGGCCAAATTGTGTATTGTTGTATTGGGGATTATGGAAACAATATAGCTCAAGTAAAAGACAACAATGCAAATGGAAACTACGAAATGGCCTCTATGTTGTGGGATATTATAGCATCATGAGAAAGCAAGCATACTTGGAAAATGGCAAATGGTAAAAGAGGCATGAGTTGATGTTCTTGGTTTGGTCTCTATAATGGCTTGCTTTTCATGAACAAGAAAAGCTTGATAGTGAACTAGGTTTGATCAAGCTAGAAGTATGAAGATAAAGATTGAAGTGAGTATTGAGTGTCAAGCCAAAATAGAGAGGATATAAGGAACTGTGAATTGGCTTGACCATATTGTTGTTGATCCATATATGTCTCTATGTGAGTCAAACTGAAGCTTGATTGATCTCAATATTTATATCTAGAAGATATTCAAGCAAGGATCACAATATTGAAGTATTCAATGGATGCTTAATGTGATATGACTTGAGTATGGCTTGATAAAGTGAAGATAGCAAGGAAAGGGCTTCGAGGGACTAAGCGGAGGTGAAGGGATAAGCGACGGCTTAAGGACCGAGGTACCATGGCTAAGGTGAAGAAGAGAGTACTTGCATTGAGTCGAGGAACTAATCAAGCTATAAGGAATCATATTGTGTTGAGAATCAAATCATTAGTAGAAGTGACTTGAAGCCATGGAGGTGAACTCATATGTGTTGAAATGGGTCAAGTCACATGCTCAAGGTATGTTTGCTCAAAGAAAGGAGACAAAGTTGATTGCAACCCTTTATGGAAGTAATATTGAGAAGAAATGGCATATGAAGACATTGAAGACTCAAGTGATCAAATTAGTTATATTCTCTTGTTCTTGAGTATAGGTATGCCGTACTATCAAGGGGGATGCAATACGAATGATAGACAAGTCTCAAGTGCTCAAACTAACCGAACCCAAGTGCTAACATGAGAGAAAACACTTAGCACTGCACCTGCACAAGTTGATCTTGGAGCTTGTTCTTTGCAGGGTTAGATAGCCCTCGAAATAAGCTTTCCGAAAAGTCCAAGATCACTGCAAACGGAGTTCGGAGTAAAAAGTTATGGCTTTTTCCGTAAGGTGACCTGTGCTGTTTTTACAAGGGCGGCAGTGCCGCAGTTGATGGGCGGCAGTGCCGCCCCTGTACAGTCACAACGGCTAGTTTTCGAATCCTAACGGCTAGGTTGAGTGGGATGAGTATATATACCCATCCCACTGCTTCTGGTCGTGCTGCTGATGCTCCAGACCTTCCCAACCTTTGCAAAGCCTCTCCCCAACCCTCTCTTTGTGAGAGTATTGTGCTTAGTGCATAATTTAGTGTTGGAGCTGTGTGATTAAGTGTTAGAGAGCAGATTAGAGCAATCCTAACCTTGAGCACTTGCTGGGCTTCGTCGATCTTCGTTGTGCATTTGTTACTCTTGGAGGTAAAGCCTCCTAGACGGCTAGGCGTCGCCCGGCGAGCTCCCGTGCTTGTGGTGAGCAGCGGGACAGTTTGTAAGACTCTCTTGCAGCTAGTGAAATCACCCCTCACCTCAAGAGTTCATTCTCTTGATTTGAGAACGAGGGCAAGGCAAGCCTTGGTGGCGAGCCAATCCTTTTGTGGATACCTCAACAACGTGGACTTAGGCAAGCCTTGGTGGCGAGCTGAACCACGGGATAAACACCGTGTCATATTGTGCTTGTTTTACATTCTTGCAAGTTCATATTGTTGTTGAGGTGCTTGTAAGGTTTGTGGCCAATCTACTTGGTGGTACTTGTTCTGCTGCGTATAACTACTATTCAGTGACTAACATACTTGCAGGAAGCTGGGAAATTTACCTGATATAAATTTCCTTGGTTGGATTTTGAATTGTACTAAGTTCCTCCTGCGCAGGCCGGCAGTGCCGCCCTCCAAGGCCGGCAGTGCCGCCCTCTAATCTGATAGAGTTTTGAGTTGAAACTTTGCAGATTTGTCATTGGATACCTCTAGTACTTCTTCACCAAGTTTGAGCTCATTTGGACACTCGGTTGCAGGAAGGCAGTGCCGCCCTCAAAGGGAGGCAGTGCCGCCCTGAGTGTTAATTTTAGTTTGAGCTAAATTTTTGCAGGCCTATTCACCCCCCCTCTAGGCCTCCTCGACGACATCAAGGTCCTTTCAAAATCCTATGTTATGCTTGCGGAGTACGAGATGTACTCACGCTTGTCTCTATATTTCTTTTTGGACAAAATCCCGGATGGGTAACAGATAAAAGCTACTATGAAGAATTCCCTGAGGACTTCTAGGTTGGCGATCCACCAGTCGGTCGTCCCTGTGATTGGAGCTGCCAAGCTTAGCTAAATATGTGTTTTATTTCCGCTCGTTGCAGACTTTGACATTTGTGTTATATTTCCACGTAGCGCCGTTAAGTGCTGAAAACGGACGGAAGGCTATAGAAAAAATGAATGTTTGTTTAAGGGTCATAGAAGGAAATTCAAAAAAAAAGAGCCATACAAGGAAGAGATTAATTATTGGGAAGTCGCTGAAATTTATTAGGTGCCTCGATTTTAGCATCCTTCTAGGCAATACATGTTGCTTATATTTTATATTAAAATTACAGTTTTAGTTCGTTATAATTTGTGTAGACATAATTTGCAACTTTTGGATCTGAGAATAAAAACCCGTTAGATAAAACTACATACCCGTCAAAAAGCGATTTATATTGGGACAAATACAGTTAACAATTGTTTCTACAATCACACGTGCACAAAATTTCATATGTTACGATAAAAAGCAATTAACAAATCAGAAATTTGGAAACAAATAATCCATACTCGAGGCAAGGAGGCCGATCGGCGTCCCTGCTGCCGCATGTGCAGTGTGACTGACTGTCGCCTATATTCCAGTTTTTGGAAGAAAAAATGTGTTGTCTAAATGTTTTATACTCATCTTTTATTTTGATATGATGTAGAGTCAGCAATGATTTTTTTTAACCACTACTACAGAAGAGGCTTTTGGACGATTGCCAAAATCGCCAATAGTCTCGGTAGTTTTGATCCCTGAACTAAAGAATCCTGCCCAACGGCTATTGCGTAGAGCGTCGGGGCAGGAACCCTTTAGTCTCGTCTCGTGTTACGGGCCGGGACTAAGGGAGGATTTTATTTCCGGTTGGTGCCACCAGCGGAACTAAAGCTTTAGGCCCGGTTGGTGGCTTGCCCCAAGACTAAATGGCTCTTTTTAGTCCCCGTTTTAACTTCCAGCTGGAACTAAAGGTGCATCGGTTTATATCTTTGTCCCTTCTTTCTCCCCGAGATCGAGCCCATTGAAAATTGAGTGAGAGCTTGTTCCCTCTCTTCTTGCTTGCCATTGCTTGTTATTCATCTTCGGTGCCCATTGGTGATCTTCTTCGACGTCATCATCGTTTCCTCAGGTCTAGAGGTAACTAACTTCATTCTCTCTTATCTTTTTGACGTTAGTTTTTGTTTTTGTGATTTCTCCTCTATTTTAAGCTCAAAATCAATGGTTATAGTTTGAATCGACATCGCCGGCACCCATTAGAGATCTTCTTCGATTCCACCATCGACTCTTCGTGTTTAGAGGTAACTAGCTTGATCCTCCCATGTCATTTTCATGTTGTTTTTAGACGTAACTGTCTTCATGTTGTTTTTGTCCTCCCATTTATCCTCCCATCGACTCTTTGTGCTAGATAGTATCCATTATATTTTTCATGCTTTAAACAAGACAAGTATAGAATTTTATTATTAGTGTCTTTTTAATTACTTTTCTTTATAAAATATTCAGTTTATAATAGTTTACAACAATGATATAGAGAATAGACAAAAATTAAAATAAAATCATACATAGTTTAAAGAAATGAGTATCGGTATAGTAGATGGCAACCGTGACCGGGTCCTCAGTCTCTCATCACCGGGATCCAAAGCGTTTGCGGCCGGATCTTCCTCTCATTGCTTGCAGCGAGTGTAAGCAGAAGATTGTGAAAAGAGTACCGAGTGAAAAAAGAGGGAATCAACAAGGATCGTATATTCTACAAGTATCCGGACCATGAGGTTGGTTATTATTTCCCTATATTTGATTAATATGGTTAATTTGTATTAGTTTTCCTTGATGATGTTGTTTAAATTCCTTATTCTTCGTTCTAATTGCAGTGGAAAGTCACTGGCGGATGTAAAGGTTGGTGATGGGAGAAAGAGTACATTCAACACGTACAAAATTCTGTTGCACAGGAGGTTGCCGCTGACGGTGATGAGGCAGTGAGCCAGCGGAAGAGGCCTGTTGACACTTGCTAACACCACTTGAATACTAGGTTATCATCCCCAGCATGGCACTAGAGTGTACTATGGTATTTATACGCACACAGATAATCCGCAAGCGCACGAATACCGTTATAGCTTTTACCCGGTTAAAGGTTTTATCGTATCCACAGGGAAACGGGAGAACTGATCTACGCTCTAACTTAACCTAGATAAATAGGTAGGTGTAAATAGGAAAGATAGTAGAATTGAATAAGAACAATATTAAAGGTAAGATAACAATGGGTGATAATATGGGAATAGAGAGTAGAGCAATCTAGTATATGGGCGATGGTAGCAGAATAGAAAGGATAACTATGGTTTCTCTACTTCAAAGAGATATGTCTATGTCTGGGACGAACCACGTGATAAGAATACACCACAAAGGATGCTTATCCATAGGCCGATAAACCCTACCCGTCCTGCTAACAGGAGGTGGACTACAGGGGACCAACGTAACTGTCACCTACGCGGCCTACCACACGATCCAGCTAGACAGGGGATATCCACAAGTAATCTTGGTCTAAGCACCACGCTTACACCTATACTACAACTCTCACCTATAGCGTCCTATCGATTAAAGTACTCAAAAGAGTTGTGAACCCGAACATACATGATTAGTAATTGCATAATGAATTAGAAGTAGATTACCAGAGTCATCCCATGAGCAAGCTTGATTAGAGCTTGATCATGACGAAGTACAACCGGAGGAAGAACCGACAGGCCGGCCTCTCCTCCAATCCTCCCTCGCTCTCCATCTCGCTACTATCTAGATCTACTCTAGTTTAGAGAAGAGAGGAGAGCTCTCATCTCTAAACCCTAGCTTTTGCTCTATCTATGAATAATGAATAATGATCAAGGGGTTGCCTCGTCCAGGGGCCAGGGGGTCTGCTTATATAGTCCCCTCAAGTGAACCTGGGCCGTCGGATCAAACCGACATTGGTTGAACCGTTATTCTTGATCCTTTAGGTCGGTGGAGCATAATCCGCAAGGTTGAACGTGATTGGCCGAAATAGGTGGGCGGGCGCCCTAATGACTTGGGCAGGCGCCATGTCCCTGAGCCCTCTCGGCTTCCGCTTTGTTCCCGTGGCTTTGGTGTCTTCTAGATGATAGAAAATTGCGCGGCACGTTAATATCTCTATGTAAACCCGATGTGTGGGCCTTTCCTCCATATTTCCTGATAACCCCCTGCAGAAATAGACAAACACCAAAACTCGTGGAATTCTATCAGATAAAACCCTAAGTCTGGGTGTTGGTTGCATTTGGATCCTTTTCTTTATTTATTTGTTGATTATATTTGGTACTTAAGGACCGTCAACAAGGCCCATCGATGTTGATCCAGCGGATGTATCTTTCGTCAATGTAAGTTTATCCTTCATCAATGTACGTGTGTATCTTTATTATATCATATGTCATATATCTTGTCTTTTGTACGAGATGAATCTTTGCATCCTATAGTGGATTTTGAGACAAGAACAGGTGAAGGGTCGAGATGGCGGACTAGAGGGGGTGAATAGTCCTTTCTAAAATTTATTACGCCGGCTAACCAAAACAAATGCGGAATTAAAACTATCGGTCTAGCCAAGACTACACCCCTCTATCTAAGTTCTCTAGCACCTTGAAAAGATCCTAAACAAGCAAGCAAGGTGCTACCTTAGCAAGAGCTCACCTAACCAATTCTAGGAGCAAGGTCACACAATCCTATGCCACTAGTACTTTGCAAACCGAGAGAGCTCCTACATAACTAGTAAGCAAAAGCACAAAGCTCCTAAGCTCACTAGCAATGCTCAATAACAAGGCAACCAATGCCAAATTAGAGAGCGCAAATTACTTAGATACACAAACTAAGCAATGTGACTAACAAGGTTACACAAACCAAATTAGTCATGCAAGGGGAACTACTTGTAGCTACACAAGCGAGAAGGTAACTAGCAAGCTACACAAGCTAACTAATTACAAGAGCAACTACACAAGCACAAACATATGAATGTAAATACAAGCTTGTGTTAGGGACTTGCAAACCAACGGGAAGAACAAAGTTGACACGATGATTTTCTCCCGAGGTTCACTTGGTTGCCACCAAGCTACATCCCCGTTGTGTCAACCAACACTTGGTGGTTCGGCGGCTAAGAGGTGTTATACGAACTTCGTCCCCACTAGGACACCGCAAGAACCTACCCACAAGTGAGGTAGCTCAATGACACGCACGATCCAATAGAGTTGCTCTTCGCGATCCCCACGAGCTGAGCACCGATCGCACAATCTCCTTGCGTGCTTCGATGGAGTCACAAGCCACCAAGCCGTCCAGGAGGTGGCAACATCCAAGAGTAACAAGTACCACCGGCTTGCAACATGAATACCTAGTGCCACTCGATGCAATCTCTCAATGCAACACACTAGAATCACTCACTCGCTATTGATTCGCACTCTTGCAAGCACAAGTGAGTTAGAGGCTTTTCTAGCACTCCCCAAGCATGGACACTAAGTCCCAAGGGTGCTCAGCACTGGCCAAGGCCAGCCACCACTTCTATTTATAGCCCAAGGGCTAAACTAGCCGTTGCCCCTTCACTGGGTAGAAGACGGGGGCACCGGACTCACTGCAGGGTGCCACCGGACGCTCAACCCCAGCGTCCGGTGCTCAGCCGATAGCCACGTGTCACTAGCCGTTTGAACTCGACCGTTGCCGCCAACGGCTAGCACATGCTCACGCATGACACAGCACCACCGGACGCTCTGCCGGTTCACACCGGACGCGTCCAGTGCTCACCGCACTCGTGCACAGAGAGCTTCGCAAACCTGCAGGGTCACCAGACGCTAAGCACCGGTAGCGTCCAGTGCTCACCGGACCCATGTGCAGAGAGGGTCGCAAAAGCCCGCACACCGGATGCTGAGCACCGGACTCACTCTGGTGCGTCCAGTGCGCTCTGCTTCCTCTGGTTAGACCCGACAGTACACCGGACGCTTGCGTCTGGTGAGTGTTTCTCAGTGAGAAATACTCCCGCGACTTCTCCAAAATTTCCCACTAGTGCAATAGAAAATATGCACTAAATTTTCTCAAAAGCGCCGAAGAGAGAGGAACCCACACGCTTCTCAACCCTAGGAACTCCACCTCCTTTGCAAAGTGTGCCAACACCAACAAGTGTACACCACCAAGTGCAAGTGTGTTAGCATTTTCACAAACATTTTCGCAAAGGAGTTAGCCTCTCAAACTTGCCACGCCACTCGATCCTAACATGTATGCAAATTTAGATCGCTCAAGTGGCACTAGATGACTGATATGCAAACAAGTTTGCCCATCTTGTACGGCCATCTATCCTAAATCCGGTCATAAACTTCTCTACACACCTATGACTGGTGAAATGAAAAATGCCCTAGGTTATACCTTTGCCTTGTGCATTCCATTCCATGTCCTCCGATGTTAATGCAACACATGCACCAACCGATCACCAAATGATATGATCCACTTCATATCATCACGTGACCGTATTGGTTCATCGATCTTGACCTCACTTGCTCTTCACCGTTGCCTCGGTCATTGGCGCCAAGTCTGCTCAAGCTTTACCGTCACCGTTGCCTCCGACTTGCCCTTCACTCTTGCAACCGGTCCATCGAGCCAAGCCTCATCTTGATCTTCTCCGCCTTGGTCACATGACTCCATGTCATGTCTCATGTGCAATGAGCTCCTCCATCATCACATCATCACTTGTGGACTAATCTCCTGTGTATCTCACATAAACACTGTTAGTCCACCTAAGTTGTCACTCAATTACCAAAATCAAACAAGGACCTTTCAACTGGGTAACAACTTACGTGGATACTACGTTTGCGAGTATATTATAGTAGAAGCAAATAGAATTCTAGAAGAATACCTCGAAGTATGTAACACATGTCTCTTTTCATTTTCTCTCGAATTACTATTGATAATCTTGATATAACTAATATCTTCTTTTAATTCAAATTGAAGACTGAATGGTTCAAGCAACAACTCATGCAACATGAATAACTCCAAGCAATACAAGATGCAATAGTAGGATTTCTTTGGGAACAAGTCATAAATCCAAGCGGTGAGTTCCACTATGATCCTAACGAGATGATAATTCCAAACAATGATGACCATTTGAATGCCCTGTAGATCTTTGGATGATGGAGTACAATTTCTAATAGGTTTAGAGTACTAACTTTGAAGTACAACTTGTACAGTAATAGATTTGGAGAACAACTTCTATATATTTATATGCATATATTTATATTTATATATATGTAGTTATTTAATTCAATTATATATGCATGCAATAAGCTTATTGTCATATGCTGCTAATATATATATATATATATATATATATATATATATATATATATATATATATATATATATATATATATATATATAAAGAATACATATAGGAAAACCTATTAAGTAAATAAACAAAACTAAAAATAAAACTGAAAAGAAAAGAAAAAGAAAAAACCAGGGGACCCTTTAGTCCCGGCTGGTTTACCAGCCGGGACTAAATGGTGCTGCTGCATGGCACCGCTGGCAGCACCCTTTAGTCCTGGCCGGTAATACCAATCGAGACTAAAGGCGGGGCTTTAGCCTTAGTGCCGTGCGTCGGGACTAAAGGGAGTCTTTAGTTCCGGAATCGTAGTCTCAACTCGAGATCGGGGGCTAAAGCCCTTTGGCAGTCGGGACTACAGACCGACCGTTTTGCGGTGAACGCACGTGATATAATGTGATCAAATGCAAATGTATGAATTTGGCGTAACTTTTGGATACAAAATAATTCCAAATACAGGATGCGTGACAACTTTTGTACGTGCAACTGCATATGATTTCTGGGTACTAGTATTAGCTTTTTTGGAACAAACAAGAAAGGGCCATGCGCCCACTCAAGTGAGCATACAAGACCTTTTATTTTTTTTCTTAGGTTATTAATTCACTAATTTAATTAAAAAACAAAAAAAAAATCAATGGTCCAGATTTGTTTGAGGTATTATCTCATAGCAAGTAAAGAGAATAGGCGTAGCATTGCTAGAAGAAATAGTGCCGGGTCACTATAAAAACCGTAGTGATATGAAAATATCACTATCAGGCCATTAACACTATCGATTTGCAATTTAATTAGAATGGAGAAAATAACATTTAAGCCCAAATTGCCCTATATCAGCAGCAACTTAATTGGGCTGAATTATGAAGATTGCAGACTGCTTGCATTGACACCATAGAAGCAAAAGCCTGAAACACTGCTGTGCCCTAACCAGGGCCCACAAACATCGAGTCCATGCTAGGACAGGGGAGGAAAGGTATTTGATTTTGTGTGTGTTTTCACGCCCCAAACAACTGTCTCTGAAACCATTACATCATGATGATGTCATTCTCGAGAAAATAAGATCCATACATACTAATAACATACAGAATATAATCTTTGTGCCATTACGAATGTCACCAATCCATGTTTTTTCAATCTGTACTAACCTGATTTATTCTAGGAAAGAAGTACTATTTAACTATGCATGTACGTGCCCCTGCGTGGAAATGTACATCCAGTGATGCAACATGAGCTAGCTAATTGGACTATATACCAATGACCAGCAGAGAGGCGAGTGTTTTATTGCTCAATTCTTCAGAAATTGTCGCAGTTGGCTGGCTGGAAGGACAGCATCGACTTCTCCACATCGTACCGGATGTGATAGTTCATTTGCATGATGTTCCCAACAATGGACAGGCTCGGCGACTTCTGCACGATCCAGCAGCTGACGCTGTCGTCCACGGCCCCGAAGTAGTTCTCCGTCGGCAGATCCATGTCGCCGCCGTCGAAGTGCAGCACCATGGACGGGAAGACGGCGCCGGACGTCTGGAAGCAGACCTCGTACCCGTCCCTGCCGGACGCCATGGTGAGGTTCGTCGTCTGCGACAGGACCGCCTCCTTGGCCAGCGTGTACGCCGGCTCCGCGAGGAACGCCACCGTGGTGCCGGAGTCGAAGATGATGCCGCTGCTTCCAGTCCCGGCCGTCGTCGCGGCGCCGATCGAGATGCTCTCCAGGTTCACCGTGTAGTAGTAGGTGGATGTCCGCAGCAGCGGCGTCGACTGGACGCCGGCGCCCGTCAAGGCGCCGGAGCCGAACAGGAGAGGGCTCGTCTTGGCGGCGTCACTGGTGAGGCAGTAGGAGAAGGCGCCGACGTTGAGCTGCGAGACGAGGGACAGCGGCCCGCGGCCGAGGCCGACGAGGCCGGAGCCCGAGCCGTACCCGCCCTCCGACATGGTGGTGCAGCCGAAGCCGATGCCGGGCACGGCGTCGCTGCCGAGCGTGAAGGTCTCGCTCCCGAGGTAACCTTGTGTGTAGTGATGCGGATCACTGGCAAGGCCGTAGGAGTACTTGTAGTCGCACTCGGCGCCGCCGGCGCTGCACTGGGACGACGGCAGGTCGCTGCAGAGGCTGCCGGAGCACGGCAGCTTGGAGAAAGACGACGACTTGTTTGGGTAGTAGGAAGGGGAGCCCTGGGGAACGCACCGCGTGCACGCGCCGCACTTGGCCCAGATGAGGTCGCTGCCGGTGTCGGCGAGGGCCGACAGCTCCTGCGGTGGCGTGCCGATGGAGAACGTCATGTCGTATGCGCCGCCGCCGCTGTCGAGCTGGAGCGGGGTCTGCGCGCTCCCTGAGGCAGCGTCGTCAAGCCGGGCGGCGAGCATGGACAGCCGTTGGTGGGACTTGTGCGCGGCCCGCGTCAAGTTGATGGCCGGTTCGGTGCGGGTCATGGTGGCACGGAAGCTTCTTCGTGCCGAGAAGGCCGGCGGAGGAGCGGCGAGGAGGAAGGTGATGGCAACAACGACGAGCATGGATGACCTTGCCGCCATTTCTTGAATTTGAAGGTTTGTTACATGATGCAATGAGGTCTATGCACGAGTAATATATACAGATACAACAGGTCCACGACGCCAATTGTTGTGCTTTACAGAAAAAACATCGCACGCGAAGCGTGTTAACCACGGCATTTTGAAAACGAGATATAGGGGCCGATACATGCCCGTGTGGATGGACGCGTGACCATGCATCTATGGCCCCGTTTAGTTCCACCAACTAAATTTTAGCTAGCTAAAATTATTTTAGCTACTCTTGGGTGACTAATGGAACTAAACTATTTTAGCTCTTTTTAGTCAATGTGTTTGGAACTTTAGCTACTAAAGTGACTAAAGTTTAGCTAGCTAAAATTTAGTTGGTGGAACCAAACAGGGCCTATATTCTACACTACATATCCGATTTTAAATGAATGTATTTGTGTGGCAGATATTCGGGTTAATGTCTAGGCAGAGTTGCTGTGAACATAAGGTTGATATGTGCTCTTATATGTATAGGTGTGATGACTGATTGTCAGTAAGTGATCAAGGCTTTGGTTGAGTTTGGAGACTAACCATTGCGTGAGTGCGTATGCCACATGTCTCTTAGCTATGTTGGTTCTAGATTTGGAGCATAGAGACAGTTGACGGACATGGAGAAGGTCAAGTAGAGACGTGTCGTGTTAGTGGGCTAGGAGGGTGAAGGACAAATATGAGGCTTGGACCGAGTGACCAAGATGGCCGAAATACTGACCGTGGATGGCTGACACTTGGGGACATCAACGAGTAAGATTACATTTAGAGGAATAGACTATGTGCTGACCACGTCAAGCAAAAGCGCAAGAGGAATTGGTGATCGAGCGGTCGAGAATGACGGTGATACATGTCAAGATCGTGGAGGAGGCGCAATGAATACGTTTTCTCCAGGCGGTTTGGTGATTTAGGACTCAAAACCACTGATAGACGGTTTTTTGGGTTTGGGCCTCAAAATACGGTTGGAGTTTCGGCAGGAATAGGGGGAGGCATGTGTAGTAATCGTGAAGTTTGTGTCGAGGCAAAGCAAACTTGTAAACAGTCTGTGGCCATCGGATGCTTGGTTCCCAAATTGGACCATTTGGACCCTAGGGTATAGTAGTTTCGCCAAAATATCTAAGAGCATGTTAGGGGTTGTGTAATAACTCTATAAATAAGATGATGGCTACTCATGACCAGCCCATCACTCCAACTCTAGGTTTTCTAGTCTCTAGTTTTCAATTTTCCAATCTAGTATTGAGAGAGAACCGTAGATATCCTAGTCTATGTGAACCTTCGTATGTATAACTTAGCAAAGGGCCTAACCTTATTTCAAGCAGGAAATAAAGCAATCATTTATATGAAATTCTTCATCAAGATCTTGTGTTGAAATCAATTTGCGTTTTTCTGTTTCCCTTCCCCTTCTCTTCTAAGCTTTGATAGATTTTGAGTTCTTGCGATTTTGGGGACATTTTGAGTGGATGGATTTGTGCTAGGACCTTTGATGAACATCTATGCCGAGTAGTTCTAGTAGATTCCCACGAGCACATAGATCTAGCACTTGGAGCAAAAAAAATCGAAAATACAAGTTTGAGAGCGAGTTTTGTGGTTGACGTTTAAGCTTTGATATTTTGGAGATCAAATATTGTTAACACTTTGGTACTCCCTAAAGAAGATTTATGCCAAATTTTAGCTCAATCAGAATCCATTTAGTTGAGTTTTGCCTTTTTCCCCTTTGGTTCAGGCCGTTGGAAACCATTCTCATGGAACCTTCACACCAACCTCCGCACGGTTCAAAGTGATGAACCTCCACACTGACCTCCGCACTCTGGGATGAAAACTTGGTTTTCTATTGTTTCCTGGTGCTCCATGTGTCTGTTTTTCACTCTGCTTCTTCCATGTGGTCAAACTACGAGTTGGTTTAGGTGATTTTGGTTTCGGCTCTTGCTTATACCAATCAGCATTTGAGGAACCTTTGAAAGTATGCAAGACAAACAAGCAAAGTCGAAAAGGCACATGACCAAAGATATTAAATCCACTACGAGAAGAGCAAAGTCAAAGAACGAAATATGAAGATAGTCAATCCAGTTCATGTTGAATCGATAATGAATGCTGGCTAATCGAAGACAACTTGTCTTGAGATCACAAAGACTCTTTGTGAAGACACCCTTCACGAAGTCAGGCGAAAGAGATAGGAGAACACTATTAGTTCTACAATATCTAAATTACCCCTTGAATGTAAAGAAAGCTTTTATTAGTCAAAGCAATTGTCCTGTATAAGAATGGAAATTATACTAGGATTAAAGAAGGCTCCAACTCTATAAATCCCTCTAAAATGTATTGTTCCCGAACATGAAATTGGTATTAGATGGAGTTAATTCCACTCTCTGATGCTTGTGTGATTACTCATCCATCATTTCTTTTAACAACTTGTGGACAAAACCTTACTAAAAGTTGTTTAGAAGTTTAATTAGAGTTATTTGAGCTCTTAATAATGATTTATTATCTCACATATGTTTATTGTCAAGAAAGCTTTTGTAAAGTAACTTAAACATCATCATTTCATATGACTACTTGATTAAGTTCAAACATCTCATGGGCATCTATATGCATGTTAGTGCCCACATAATCTTTGGTGACTTAACCTAAATTAAGAAATACAGTACATCACCTTGTCGGGGAGACATAGTCAAATTTTACAAACAGTCTCATGCTCCACTATCTTTCATTCTTCATCAGTTGTCTTGTTCAGTTTGATGCCCTCAACATCTTCATTCAATTCTTGTTCCATATGGACATCTATTACGGAACACTACCACACATTAAAATTCTCTTTACAATCAAATTTTTGTATTATATTCCACATCCCTGACATCATTTTAATTTCGTGCTTCCTCGCCTTATTAACTGTCTTACAAATTAAATCAATGTGACCTCGACCATGATTACACTTGTTAGAATTTGATACATCAAATTATACACAAAACTCCTCAAATCTTTGAAAGTACATTGAAGCATAGAATAAGCTCAATAAATACTTAGATGAATATATAGAAAATACTAAATGACGATGCTAAAGAAACCATAATAAGAGACTAGTATTTTGATGTAGTACGTCAATCGGAAGTTCTAAAAACACAACTCTGAAATAGTATAAAAGATTGTTGATCTCTCACAATCTTACTTAATCTATCAGAAATGTAGATTCTTGCTCTATATAAGAATCTAGTGCAGTGGAACTACTGTCTAGCCAAATTCAATTAAGCACTTCTAATTACATTTACAAGCCCTGAATGAAAACCTTTCTGCTAGTTTGGCTGATGCCTATGATTTCCACTCCTTTACATAGTTAGAAGTTGTATAGGTGTTTGGTTCCACAAGGCTAAAATTTAACCATGTCACATCGTTATTTGAAACCAATTAGGATAACTAATATAGGCTAATTACAAACTAATTGTATAGATGAAGGTTAATTTGCGAGATGAATCTATTAAGCCTAATTAGTTCATAATTTGACAATGTGGTGTTACAATAAACATTCACTACTGATAGATTAACTGGGTTTAATAGATTCGTCTCGTAAATTAGCCTAGAGCTTGTACAATTAGTTTTATAATTAGCCTATCTTTAATCCTCATAATAAGCGTTCAAATACAAGATGTGACGAGAGCTAAACTTCAGCCCAAGGATCCAAACACGTTTGAATTAAACTTATCATCTGCGGTTGGGCAACTGGCACCATATGACATGGATTGTAACGACACGCGAGGCCAAGCGACGCACAGTTGCAACATGATGGGGGTCAATTCTCTGGTCCGAGTCAAAAGAACCAAATGCGGTTAAAAACATTGAACCGAGGGAGGGAGTGCATCGTTATTCCCAACAAATTTCAATATTCCTCGTCACATCGAATCTTTTGACACATACATAAAATATTAAATGTAGATAAAAACAAATACTAATTACACAGTTTACCTGTAATTCGCGAGATGATTTTTTTGAGTCTAGTTAGTCCATAATTGGACAATATTTGTCACAAACAAACGAAAGTGCTACAGTAGCCAAAACCAAAAAATTTTCCAAACTGAACAAGGCCTGACCAAATTGCAAAATGTACGCATTCGTTACTGCACATAACTGCTCGTATAATCCAAGAGAGGGCAGACCAGGGTCGTCAATTGATCATTATAATTCGGAAAAGACCAAGTAACCTAGCTAGGAACTGACAAATCAACGATCGAGACATCATATGTTGAATCAACAATAGCCAAGCACTTCAGGTCAAGTCTTGTGGAAAATATGGCTTCGACGCTGTTTGTAGGGAAAATTTCCACTGGCAGACGGAGTTTTTTTGAAGCTACTCGCAGACGGAGTTGTGGTGGTAGACTGGTAGTGCTTGGTGAGAGTGCCCTCTTTTGGCGTCAAGCGTGGATATCAGGGCATTATGAAATTTCGCCGACTGGGTCCACTTCCGCTGCCAAAAAATATAGTGCCGTTTTCTCCGTCTTTTTATGGCCATTCATCTTCAAGTCCAATACGAGTGGGGTCTTGTTTAGATAAAAAGTTTTTTTGATTTTAATACTGTAATATTTTTATTTTTATTTGACAAATATTATTCAATTATAGAGTAACTCGGCTTAAAGATTAGTTTTTAAATTAACATCACTCTCTAATCTTACAAAATGAAAGAAAACACGAACACCCCCGGTTAGCCTGCTCTAAGCTATCCTCCCCATATATGCCCTGTTATACAAGGTCGCTACATGCTGGCTCCGACGACGCGTACCTCCTTGCCACAGGCCGGTACCAACGACTGCCCTGCCACCACAGCAGCAGCAGCGGTATGGCAGCAAGTCAGTCTGGGCACAAAACCCGAAACCCAATCCCCGAACCCGAAAAACCCAGACCCGAAACCGAATTACCCGAACCCGCAGAACCCGAAGTCTAGTTTGGATTTTGATTCTCGAAACCCGATCTTATTTCGGGTAAATCGGGTTAGGTAGCCCGGTACCCGTAGAACCCGAAATAAGAGTCTTCCCCATGGCCGCGTCCCAGATTTCCCATGAGACCTCCTCGGGCGCTGCTTTCCTCATTAATCGTCATCTTCAATCTCCGCCTCCACGACTAGTTGCGTCACCGCCGACGGCTCCACTCCCCGAGGCCGAGTCGCCCGCCCGGCTGCCCCCTCTCGCCTCTCTCCCCCTTCAAAAGGCTCGACGCACATGTGAGGCAATGCTCCTCATCCCGCTCGCGCCTGCATTCAACTCTGTGCCTACGCCGACACCGGACCCGGCGGAGGCAGAGCGCGACCGCGACCGCGAGATCCGCGACAACGAGCTGAGCGAGAGCGACTGCGGCGCCGCCATCACTCCATCTCCTGTGCCGCTGCTTCTCACCTCGTCGTCGGCGGAGAGGGATTCCAGCGCCTGGTGACCTGCAGAATCGTGCTCCTCGTGTAATGTGAGTATTCATATTCCCTAACCTAATCCCTATGGCCTTCTTGTTCTTGTTATTTGATTTAGATCCGTGAATCCTTCATCTGTATGTACTTTAGGTGTAGTGTATACACAATTCATTATCTTGACTATTTTTTTTTATTAAGGCTATCTTGAGTGATTCTGTGTTTGTTGCCAACATATGTTTTCTATAAGATAAGGTTCCAGAAGTAGCTTGGTGAAAAGTTTATATATATATATATATATATATATATATATATATATATATATATATATATATATATATATATATATATATATATATATATATATATCTTAGATGAAGTGCAGTGCTGATAACAGTGCACTTACGTATTTGCTGTGGCTGTCCTGATATACCTAGAGTGAAAACTCTAAACTACAGAAGTAACTCAGCAACAAGATTTCAATGTTGTCAGCAAAAATTTTATGGTTTACAGATCTTAGTGGTTATGCATCTCCATTTTCTGTTGTTACAGAAATAGAAAAAAAAAGTGGTTTCTACAGAAGTAACTCAGCAAAAAAAGAGGTATGATAAATAAAGGCAGTGACAGTGAGGCATAGGATTAAATTGTTTTGTTAACTGTTATGATGTGTTAATTGATATATGAAAATGAAATATGATATATTCTTATGATTTGTTATTATGATGTGTTGTTAACTTGTTATGATTTGTTATAATAATTTGAGTTATAATATTCTTATGATTTGAGTTATAATATGTTATGACTTTGTTTCTATGGTTTAGAGTTTAGATTTTGTTTCTGTGCTTCAAAGTTCAGATTGATTTACTATTAGTTATTGGTAACAATTACAAAATTTTCATTTTTGTAGATGGCTGAACCACAGGATATGACAATGTTGCCTGTGGATGCTAAGGATCAGGAAAATGGCACTGCTGTAGCTGAGATTGAGGGCACTACAAACAAAAAGGTTGTCATTGATGTGGAGGAAACTGAAAAACCTGAGAGGAAGGAGTTGGCATCAAGATCTGAGATGTGGCAACATTTCATCAAGATTAAGGATGAGAAAGGATTTTTGAAGGCTGGAAAGTGCAAATATTGCCACCGTGACATCAAGGCTGGCCCAACTTCTCATGGAACATCTGCTTTGAAGAAGCACTTCAGTATATGCAAACGCAATCCTCATGTTTTCATCAAGGACCCGAAGCAGGGCACCTTGCAAGCATGTCATGGGGAAGCTCCAACCACTTGGAGGTTTGATCAAGATGCACATAGAGAAGCCTTTGCTGAGATGGTTATTGAAGATGAGCAGCCCTTTTGTTTTGGTGAGAAGCCTGGCTTTAGGAAATTTATGTCCAAAGCCTGTCCTCGTTTCCAGCCTCCATCTAGGAGAACTTGCACAAGGGACATTGTGCGTCAGTACTTTGAAGAGAAGGCCAACCTGAAGAAGTTCTTCAAAGAATCTTGTCAGAGAGTGTGTCTAACAATAGATGCTTGGACTTCTCAAGTTCAAGATGGATGGGTACATGACAGTCACAGCAAGTTTCATTGATGAGTATAGGCATTTGCATAAGAAAGTGATAAGTTTTTTCATGGTAAAGGGTCACAAGGGAGAGGATATTGGGAGGAACATGACAAGATGCTTAGCTGATTGGGGTTTGGATAAAGTAATGACTGTAACAGTAGATAATGCAAGTGCTAATGACACTGGTGTTGATTACTTGAAGAAGCATCTGCAGAAAACCAACATTGCCAAGGGCAAGTTCATGCATATAAGGTGTGGTGCCCACATTTCGAATCTTATTGTAAGAGATGGTTTGCAAGAAGTGGACCTTTCTGTAAAGCGTGTTAGGGCTGCTGTTAGGTACATCAAAAATGGGACTTCAAGATTGGTCAAGTTTAAAGAAATTGCTGAGGAAGAGAAAGTGGACAGCAAAGCTTTTTTGAAATTGGATTGTCCGACGAGGTGGAATTCCACCTATTTGATGTTGAAGGCTGCAATTGTGTATGAGAAAGTGTTTTTAAAGTTAGCTGAAGATGATCCCAATTATGTTATTGACTTGTCTGAAGCAAGAGATGGTGTTGGGCATCCTGATGAAGATGATTGGGAAAATGCAAAGAAGTTGGAAAGGTTTCTACAACATTTCTATGGCCTTACTATTCGTATATCTTCGTCTCTCCAAGTTACTAGTAACACTTTCTTCCATGAGATTGGAGAAGTTTGTCTTTTGATACAAGAATGGGTAAAAGAATGAAGGAGAAATTTGATAAATATTGGGGAGTTTGGCACACCAATAGCAAAGACAGTGAGAAAGGACAGCAGCAAGAGCAAGATAGGGATAAAGGGAGAAGCAAGGGTAGGGGAAAGGAGAAGGAGAAAGAGAACATCAACTTACTGATATTTGTAGCTGCATTCCTTGATCCAAGGTACAAGTTATCTTTGTACCTCAAGATCAGTGTTGAAGAGATATTTGGTGAGGAAAGAGGTCAATTGGTTTGGACAGCAATTAATGCTTGTGTGAGAGAGCTTTTTGAAGAATACAAGAACATGTATGCTCCAAGTGAAGAAAGTACTCCAGTAGTTGATGCTGATAAATTAAAGAGAGTAGCTGGAGGAATGCTTAAAGACAAAATTGCCAAAAAGATGAAGTTAAACAATTGTTCTACCAGCACCAACAAATCTGAACTTGAGAAGTACCTCGCTAAAGAAACAGAAGACATAGAATCCAAAATTGGCATTCTTGCTTGGTGGAAAGTCAATTCATCAAAGTTTCCAGTTTTGGGTCACATGGCTCGCGATGTGCTTGCTATACCCATTACAATAGTTGCATCCGAGTCAGCTTTTAGCACAGGTGGACGTATTTTGGATGACTTCCGTACCTCTCTTACTTCTTTCATGTTGGAGGCTTTAGTATGCACTCAGGATTGGCTACGAAGGCCTTCTGTTGACATAAGAGAGATTACGGCAATTGGCAATAACACAAAAAGGTATCTTATTTCCTTCCTTGCTTGCATTTGTGAATTTACTGTATGTCTGTTATGTAACTAACTAACTATACTGTGTGCTGTGCATTTACAGAGTGGATAGAAGAATATGGCGGTAATGGGAAAAAGAATGAGCAGCCATCTGTGACTGTCGGCACCAGCAACACCAAGTCACAGACACCAAGTAGTAATGTTCAGAGCATGTCGACGGCGACGCTAAATAGCTGAAGCCTTGAAGGTATGTTCAGACCACAGCGTCCAACACTAAAGTTGCAGCGATATGTTGTTGTGCGCATGTGCAGCTGTGAGCCTGTGATCACATTAGAATTTTTAAATTTTAACCATCAAATATTTACTACACAGCATGGAGATCTCAGAGTCTGGAGTCTCGATGGAGTTGGAGCCTTGGAGGCCTGTTGCAGAATGCAGTTGCAGTTCAGTACTGAGTTGCAGTGGGTGGCATGGTGCTTGGAGCCCCGGATGGCTCAACATTTCTTTTGTTCTGGTATGAAGCATATGCACTGGTGACTGTTGTGATGGCATGCAGCAGCCAGCAGGATTCAACTTTTTTTATTTGCTCTTATCTTATCACTTATCAGTACTAAGTAGTCGTTAAGACAGTAAGACTGTGTCTGTGTCGTGGTTCACTAGTTCTGGTGTGGTACTGGTTAAAAACGTTAATGCGTTCTGCTTATCATTTGTTGTTTAATATCATTAAGTTTTTCAATTCGTATGCATGTTTGAGTACTTTACATATTTTCGGGTACATCGGGTAAACCCGAACCCGAACTATCAGGTAATCTTTTTTCAGAGGCCTTATCGGGTAACGAATCTCATTACCCGAACTCTCCAAAAACCCGAATAACCCAACCCGAAGTTTTCAGATAACCCGAACGCCCAGACTGAGCAGCAAGCACACGCTGCAGCAGCGCCAGGGCCTCCGACCTGCTCCTCGCCGCAGGTAGATGACGGCGACTCGCCGCGGCAGTGGCAAGGCTCACTTCGCCTGGTGGGCTGCTCGTCTACTGCTACCGTTCCTCCTTGGTCTAGATCTGGATCTGAAAGAAAGCAAAAGGAAGGAGAGAACAGGAGAGTGTGGTTGTGAAATTTTGGAAGAGAATGCGGTACATGAAATAGATGGGAGCCGAGAAGATAAGGTTGCGGTGGGACACACGCAAAGGAACAGAGCTTTTTAGATTTTTTTTAGCTTCGCATAGAAATGTCCCTAGGGTTTTCAAGGTTTCTAGGGAAATAAGCCAATATGCTGTCTGCATACAGCTTTCGTCCCGGAAAAACCACTACATCGTAGGGAAAGACAAGTTTTCCTACAGTTTTCAAACATAATCCTAGGGAAGGAAATCCTAGGGAAAGAAAGCCTCCCTAGTGTTTCTCTAGTTTCCCAGGGAAAGAATATAACCCTAGGAAAACTAGCTAGTTGATTCTAGTAGTGTTACGTGTTAGAAGAAGTTTCCAAACTATCAAGGATCAATAGGGGGCTATTTGGTTTGTTTTTTGCAGAGAAAGTTATTAATAGTGCATCCTTTATGTTTTAAGTTCTAACAGTCAAGATTAAGTTCATTAGCTAACCATTCTAGGTAGGCAACAGATCTTGATCAAACTCATCTCCCGTGCAAACTGTATAACTCTAATTTGGACCACAGGATGTTGATCCATGGGGCAGAAGGAGGGATTTGTAAAAGTGTGATTAAGAGCGGGCAGTTAAGTGCAAAATTACCCAATCTCTCCGCGCCCCTTGGATCAACATCTTGTGGTCCCAATTAGAGTTTGCATAGTTTACACAAGAGATGAGTTTACACTAGACCCGTTGCCCTTTTGGAGAGGTTTTATTTTAGAGAACAGTTAGGACAACTAAATCATCAAATTTGGAATATGTTTTTAGCTACTCTAACATCCATACACAATAAAGATAAATCTTCCTTTTCAATTTACTGCAATTTGCTCCCTCCGTGCTATAATACAGTGCATTTTAGGATTCAAAATTTATCCTCAAATATAATACATTGTAAGAACACAAACCAATTTTACAAAATATTTTTTGTTTATCAAACAATCACCACCAATAACATTGATGATAACATCTAATTATTAGGAAATGAAATAAGGGTACATGTATTTTTTATATTCTCTCTTAATTTGTCTTCAAATTTTTAATATATTGCAGGATAGAGTGAGTACTCCGTTTGTCTCTAAAAACTTGAATTCCTAAAAAGGATCAGTCAAATTTTTTTAAGTTTGACCAACTTTAGAAAAAAGCATCAATATCTTTGACATAAAATTAATATATTGTAAAATATATTCTATGATAAATTTAATGTTGAAGACGATCAACGGGCCGGCCCGGCATGGCCCGTTGGCCGATTTTTGGGCCGGCCCGGGCCGAAAAGCACGCGGCCCAATAGTCCTTCGAGCCGGCCCATAGTTCGCTATATGAAAAATACCAAATTTAATACATAACTTAACAAAGCATAAGTAAATCACATTCAGTTCATAGACATTAATATTTCACAATTCACACAACACAATATACTCACAGATCATATTTCACTTGTCAAAAATTACAAGTTTGACAAGTCACATAACCTGATACTTCAAATTTCATATATTTCCTGATATCGGGCCGACACCGTGCCTGCTGTTAAAAGCGGGCCGGGTCGTGCTGCCCGGCGGACCAAGGGGTCGGCCCAAGCACGGCCCGCTACATGCTTCGAGTCGGCCCGGGCCCGGGCCCGGTTAGGATCGGGCCGTGCCGTGCTCGGGACGGGCCAAATCACCGTGCTTTGGACCATGTCTTCGGCCCGCGGGCTGCATGCTCAACTTTGAATTTGGTACTATAAATCTTAGCGGTTTTAACAATAGGAATTGAAACTTTTAGAGACAAAGGGAGTATTTGTATAGTCACAAAACCCATAAGACATTCGGACATCAGCATTTGTAATAATCTCATTTGTACTATTTAACTATATATGGGCATGTGTCCGACGTTGAACTTTACTAGATGATACCTCGCGCTTTGTTGCGGAAATTTTGGAACGTTGAACAATTGTTAAATACTAAGATGGACATATTAAATTTGAAAATAAAGAATGAATGGGATAAAAACAAAATGAGGGGAAATGATGAACTGCCTGTGTCCACAGTCCACGACAGGCTGCCTTGCTGGTCTCTCAGTTCTTCGTGAGGAGAGCACGATAAAAAAAAATTAAAAAGGAGAGGAGATGTTAGGTGGCCCACCAACACGCGCACCTGGCTTCGGCCTTCTCATGATGGCTTCGAAAGCTCCATGGATATCTTAACAAAAAAAAACACTTGATTCTCCAATCTCTGGCAAGGCTGTGAGGCGTCCGTTCTGCATCCCGCCCACGGCCGGGCAGGGAGGCTCCACGCACCTCGTGGCTGCACTGGGCTCGTGCACAGGCAGGGCTTCGTTTGGCTTCGCTGATAAGCCATCATAAAAAAATATTGTTGGTTAATTTATTATAAGAAAAAAATACTGCTGAATAGTTAGCAGATTCGGTTGATAAGCTTAACCGAGGTCTAGCAGTGGGCTGGAGGCGGTTGGGGCCAGCCGGCCAAGGCGCAGCCACCACCAGCAGCTAGAGGACCGAGGAAGGTGGAAAGTTAAAGGAGCGGTGCTCGGCCGGTGGGTGCGCGTCGACACCTATCTGTCAATGTATGCAGGGGCGGATATAAGCCTGGGGCAACTGGGGCCATAACCCTAGGTGTGGCTCAAAATATCTCTTATACCATATGTAAATTTCTGGCTTAGTTTGAAGTAATTCTAAACATTGGAATTAAATCATCAGGACCAAATAGAGAGAGAGAGAGGAGAGAGCAATCCGAGTTCTAACTTCGCGGGCATTGCCCTGACCCCCACTCCGCGTCGCAAATCCTCACTACAGCGCTCTGCCTGCCGCGCTGCAAATCCCCACTACAGCCCTCTGCCTGTCGCTCGTCAACCCACTAGGCAACAACTATATTGGCCCGCAACTCGGGGTCTTAGCCCATGCTGGCCATCGCTAGTCACTAGTCGCTAGAAGATGTCTACCTGACCGTCAGAGACGCGCCGTGCGTCGGCCACAGAGCACGTCTGTGTGTGGGATTGTGGGCAGGGCACTAGGCCGTCAGCCGCAAGTGCATGAGCATGGACTACTCGTATGGTCAATTTCATCGGCCGTGTGGTAAATTTCGGTTCTCAGAACCAATTCTTGGCTTCTCCTCTCTCTAAAAATTTCATCAATGAAATATCAATTTTTTAGAGTTGCACAATAAAAAGGATAATACACTAAAATTTTGTCACTCCTGTTCCTAAGCCAAACCATCATCTGAGATAAAAGAAATTATGTTGTGGATTTAAGCATATAATTGAATATCAGCTTAACTTATGTATTTAATTGTGAGCTATTTTGATCCGATGTGGTGGACTCGTAGTATACATGGTTTCGTAGTGGCTCTAGACATAGAAATTGACGAGCTCCGCCACTGAATGTATGACCCGTACGTTATCGCCAGCAAGAGGCGGCGCTGGACTCACCGTGCACTGCATCCCCATGTGGTACTACTGTGTCTATTGTGTTTCTTTAGTCTTTATCAAAGGTTTTTTCTCTATGCTATTATGAAAGATGTTTCAGATCTACATGCGTGTCACTAAAAATTTACACACACCTACATACTATGATATTTTATTTTCTTGTCTTTCACGTTATTCCGTCCACTTTTCGATGTAACGGTGTAAAATAGACAAATAAAATGAGCATTTTAGCTACAGTTAGACCCATTCGTCAGCCACCGCTAGGTTGGGATCTGAATTGAAAACAAACCAATCCATACTAATAGTAGACACAAAGTGAATCCACACCAGTGACACCGGGCCACCAGCCCACCGCACCGCCGGCATGGACCAGATCACCTCAAACCTTAATAAGTTTATTTTTCTGTTCGTACTATAATAACCATTGGCCTAACCATAGTGTCAATCCATTAAGAAATTGTTTCGCAAACGACGACAAAGAATTTCTATTCCTGAGCAGTGACGTGTCGAAGAGGAAGCAATGCACTGGCAGCAAGCAACGGACCGATTGGACAGGGGTCTTAGCTTCGCCGGCAAAGATTTCTTCCTCTCATGCAGCGGGGCCGAAGCCGAGCAGCAATGCACGGCGCAGGCCTTGGCGACGAACAAAGAAGAGAGAAGTGCATCACAGATGAGGACCACGCAGGCGCGCTGGGAGTCTGAGATAGACGGTGGCTGAGGAGGAAGAGCAGCTTGGACACTGGCGGTATGCCCACGCAAGGGCCACAGCTATGAGAGAGAGAGGTGACGACGCGAGAGCAGTGCCGAGTGCGGGCCTAACGACTGGGAGGCCCTTGAGCTCGTTGGGAGGATGGCTGAGGAACCCAGCATGTAGGCCACCATCATGCGGTTCATCGACGACAAGGACGACAGTAAGGAGTGCCCTGCCCTTGTCCCCTCAGATGGAGAACAACGTTACTATACATTATGGTTCTCATTCTGCCACGACCGGGTGGCCATGCCTCCACAACAACACTAGCAACAGTCAATGTGCCACCTGCCTCTCTACACGTATCCAGGGACCAGCGCTCCCTATCCCTGTGATACAAAGGCCACAAAAGCTGGGATGGCCACGACACGTGGCACCAGTGCATGGAGAGACTAGGACTCGGACTAGACAGCCATGATGTCCTTATGCTACAGGGTCGGCTACCCACCCTGTATGAGAAGGAAAATGGTGTATTCTCTTGAAGACTTTTTGTTTGTCTCTTTCTTCTATCTTCTACACGCCTGATGTACCCTCCATCTTATCCCTTGATCTATAAAACAGAGTGGAGAGCCCTCTGCGCAGGGGACGACGGACAGTAGAGCAAAAAGCAACCTTCACGCGCACCTATAATTTATATAATTTAAAGGATTACATATAAATATACTATAAAACACTATATATATAAATAAATAATATGTATCTATAGGTCCATAATAAAATATTTACACATATGCTTTACGGACAAAGTATTTACAACACAATTTATCTCCACCACTCAAGCATCGTACAGATGATCATCGTTATTTGGTTTCATCTGCTCCTGAGGGTTGAAGTAGCACTCGCCGCCGGAATCCAGGACTTGGTCGTTAAGAAATCCTGCGATTGTCTCCTGAATTCCTTTTAGGCACACCGCATCCAACACCTGCTCCTTCAGCCACATCTCCTTTAATAGACATTGAAGAAAAAAGTTAGAGGTAAGAATAGGATTTATTAAATAGCAACAAATAAATAAAATAAACTTATTATATATACATGTTACATACTTTTAGGTGCTCAAGATTAGTTCTTTTGGCATACACCGTCATAAACTCGCACACGTAGTAGCCACACAAATTGTTGCCCGGTGTCTGCCGTAGAACCCACTGAACTAAGATGGGCTTTGAAAGTGCATTCAACTCTGGACGGTGTTTCTGCACGAACCCAGCCCAAACCCTAGCAATAAAACGATCATTATTAATTATCCATTACCAAGTTAAAAGAGCAAAATTTAATATATAGAGATCGGAGTTACCCTTGGATAATATCTATCATTTCTTGGTAATCATCCTGTGGTTTTCTCAATGAGTCATAGATTACCAATTGACATTGCCAGAGATCAACGACAATTAGTATCTAATGAAAGCTGCATTTGTGTGCATATGTAGGCAAAATTAGTATATATCTTCATATTGATCTGATTGATTAGTTAAATAGAATGTACACACGATAACGACACTTACTTAAAGTTGTAGGGAAAAAGTATATATCTTTTATCTTTTTGGTTGATGAAGAACATCCGTAGATTTTTCTCCATTTGAGTTCTCCATAAAACATACGGGGTCTTGTGGTCTTTGAATACAACATTTGGATCCACAAATCCAATCTCCTTGTCATTTCTAACTCTGAGGTCCCTCATCATGTTTCTGCATATGTATAGCGGGTTTCTGTAATTAGTTATATATATACATGATAAGTTACAGAGACATTATTGAAAGGAAGAATCACTTACAGACAGAAGCAACTCATTAGATATTTGTCAAGAGCGTCCATGTGGCATAGTTGGTGTAGCTCATTAAATTGAACATAAATAATATCATCACCACGGAAGTAATGATAGTTTCTAATTCGGACACAAATATAGTCATCTGCTTTTCTGACACACGCTTCCATGTACCATTTGTTTAGCATGTACATTTGCGTTCCAAGCTTGCTGAGGGCCGCAGGGTTGTATAAACTCTTGCCATATGTATATTCCTTCTGCCAATGATCAATTTGTGGAGCACTTTCAATTGGTGCCCCCGCTATCATTTGGGCTAAGCTAAGACCAGTTTCCGCAAAAAAAAATTTAAGCTCTTCAAATTTTAAATATGCCGGTATCTGCTGGTCTAGCACGTCAATGTTTGAACCATATTCATTTCCAATGACTAGCGGGGGCACTAATTGCTTTGATTGTTCCCCGAGCTGTGCTACACCCTTGCGTGCTCTTTTCTCTTTCTTCTTCTCTTCTTCTATGGATTTCCTTAAAGTGCGATCATAGTCCGATAAAGATGATGATTCTTTCTAAGCTTCACGCCTCTTTTTTTGTTCAGCTTCAACCCTTTGACGTAGATCTTCTGGCCGTAGTAAGAGGTATAGCTTCTCAGGGTTTCGCTTGGCTTCTCTTTCACTCTTAAGTTTCTTGAAGAAACTATCCACGTCTAATTTTACTGAAGCATTTAGTTCTGCATCAGTCTTCTCATAGGACAGCTTCTTAGGAATGATAGCTTGTTTCTTTTCGAAGGCTTTCTTTTTTGGTGGCGGGGCTGCCGACACATTTGATTGTGTGGCCGGCCTCTTCTTTCGTGCTGGAGCCACGTGTGGAGGCGATGGGGCGGCCGATGGCGGTGTTGGAGCCCGAGGAGGCGGCGTTGGAGCCCTAGGTGGCGTTGGAGCCCTAGGTGGCGGTGTTGGAGCCCCAGGTGGTGGCGTTGGAGACCGAGGCGATGCAGCCGTGTCTTGCACTCCCTCATCATCACACGCAGCACTATGACATGTCGGTGACCACCTGTGAAAATAAAAGGTATATGAGTAAACCGCTAACTAAGAGAATGCAAAATAAATTTAGTGAACAAATGTATAGTCAATTTTCATCCGCACCTAGAATTAGATTCATGACGAGGAGGTGGTGGTAGACTACTAGGTGATGCCCCAAGAATAATGATGTAGCGCTTGCGCCAACAAATAAAAGTCTTCTCTGCTTCTCCCAGAGTCTTCTCTCCATCACCTCCTTCTATCTCAAGCTGCACATTACTAAAGCCTTTGACAACTCTATCCACCGAGACACTAGCATATCCAGGTGGAACTATCGCCCCATGGATTCTTGGTGTCCTCGTAGGGTCGACAGGAGTTACAACAGCGACAACAACCATGACTGTGGCAGTCCCCTGTGGAATGTGCAGCTCACATGTTGTCCGAGGCTCAGTGATGTCATCCACCGGAAAGTGCAGCCCCACGTCGTCTTGAATAGTTGGCATCTCTATGGAAGCGCAACTACTTTTCAACTGACCGGGGGGGCTAATGTTGACTCTAGGCTCTGATGCAGTTTGCCCTTGTATAGAACTTACTGCAATCTGCACTTGTCTTTTGATCTCCTCGTTCATTCTCTCTTCAAGCGCTTTCTCTCGCGCAATCGCTTCACGAGCCGCTTCGCGTGACTCAATCACCATTGCCTCCAACCTATGCAACCGCTCTGCTTCCTCTTCCTTCTTTCGTTGGTGGCTTCTATAAGTCGGTCTATCTTTAGGGAAGCAATGCTCCCATGATATCTCCCCATAGCCTCTGGTTCAACCACCATGTTCAGCAGTCTCCAGGGCGTATGTTAGTTCATCCTTTTTTCTATTTGGCTGTCAGGTGCCGCATTCAACTAATCATCTAGCATAGGCCATTCTCTGTCCTACTCTCTCGAGCTTTTCGCCGTACACTATGTTTCCGATCTCTAGGTCTGTGGTTCCCCCATGACCAAAGAACCAATACTTGGCGCGCTCGTGCCAGTGCATTGATTCTGGTTCGATCCCTCTCCCAAGAATCTCCTGTTCCAGCTTTTGCCACTTAGGAATAGCAGTCCTGTAGCCACCTGAACCCAAGTGATGGTGGTATTGCTTTTGTTTAGCATTTTCTTGATTCTTGATCATCCGTGCCTAACCCTCTTCTGAGTTCTTAAACTCTATGAACTCATCCCAAAAAGGCCTCAACTTGACGTAGGCCTTGTTGGTGAAATCTGGTGTCCGGCCTTGTGCAACAAAAGTCTTGTATAATGTCTTCTTCCAAGCCTGAAATTGTTTGGCCATCTTCTGCATAGCCCAGATTTTAACCTTCTCCTTCAAAGCTTCATCCTGTGTATCGAGCGTGAAATGTTGAAGGATATCTTGCCAAATTAATTTCTTGTCACGATCTGAGACAAAACTAATATTAGGGTTATCTTTCCGTTGCCTCCATTCACGAGCACTGACCGGGAGCCTGTCCCTTACAAGGTAGCCACAGTGCGCAACAAATTTTTTAGAATTAGCTCCAAGTACTTGTCCTGTACCCTCATCAAATTCCGACAGAATGTACCGACCCTCCAACGGCTTCTTCGGGCCGCGCACTTTTCTACTCTTCTCAGAAGTTGTCGCTGATTTAGAGGGCTACACAAACAAGTATAAATATATTAGTAGAAATGTCATTTATTTTAATTTCATATATATACATATATACTAGATTGTAGATAGACCTAATCAGGATTGTCTCTCACAAGTTCTTCATAATCAGCAAAGTATTGACTCCCATCATCTTCGCCTTGGGGATCTGGATTGGCACCGCTGTTGATTAGGTCCATCAATGCATCATCCATGTTGTCATTCGGATTGGCCATTTCTGCAAATTTAATCAAGTGTTATACATCTCATCTCAATATCTATCCATACTAACTAATTACAACACTGGATAAATTATATCATATAAATTATATAATACAAAAGATAAATTATAAAATAGAAATTATACATCTCATCTCAATATCTATCCCTACTAACTAATTACAACATTGGATAAATTATATCATATAAATTATATAATACAAAAGATAAATTATAAAATAGAAATTATACATCTCATCGCAATATCTATCCTTACTAACTAATTACAACACATGATAAATTATATCATATAAATTATATAATACAAAATATAAATTATAAAATAGAAACTATACATCTCATCTCAGTATCTATCCCTACTAACTAATTACAACATATGATAAATTATATCATATAAATTATATAACACAAAAGATAAATTACAAAATAGAAATTATACATCTCATCTCAATATCTATCCCTACTAACTAATTACAACATAGGATAAATTATAACATATAAATTATATAATACAAAAGATAAATTATAAAATATAAATTATACATCTCATCTCAATATCTATCCCTACTAACTAATTACAACACTGGATAAATTATATCATATAAATTATATAATACAAAAGATAAATTATATAATATAAATTATACATCTCATCTCAATATCTATCCCTACTAACTAATTACAACACTGGATAAATTATAACATATAAATTATATAATACAAAAAATATTTTATAAAATAGAAATTATACATCTCATCTCAATATCTATCCCTACTAACTAATTACAACACAGGATAAATTACAATTTTTATTTAAAATAAAGTAACTTGTGCTTTCTATATTCAAGTTCAACTATACACAATAAGGTTTTTAATTATGTCTCAAGTAAATTTATAGTATAAAAATATATAAATAATTAATCTAATAATATTTATATCTTTTATAAAAATGTCATAAAAATTTTGAATTATTTGATTTTTAAAAGTGTACGTTTCGTGAGCGCATCGGAGTACAACAAGTGTAGATGTAGGAGTATGTTTTGGCGAGAGGTACGTATTTCTCGTGGGCATACGTTTGGAAACCGATTCATAGTTTTGATTCAAATAAAATTCACTAAAATGATTTTTATCATGCATGTGGGCCACAACAGATTCATAGTTTAAATTATAGTTTTGATTCAAATAAAATTCACTAAAATGATTTTAATCATGCGTTTGGAAACAGATTCTTTTCATTCAAATAAAATTCACTAAAATCATCTCATTCATACAATTCACTAAAATCATCTCATTCATAGAATTCACTAAAATCATCTCATTCATACAATTCACTAAAATCATCTCATTCATAAAATTCACTAAAATCGATTGGGAACAGATTCTTCTCCGGCGCCGCCTCATTCATTCAAATAAAATTCACTAAGGCCTCGTTCGTTTGACATGGAATCAATGCTTGGAATGAATCCTACTGGAATTGCTCTGAAAATTTATATAAGCATTGATCAAATGAAATAATTCCTGGTGAAATCCTGTAGAAACGAACGGGGCCTAAACGTGCTCACCCTCGACAACGGTGGCGCGAGCGTTCTCTGGCCGGGGAGGAGAGCGACGGCCGTGCGCGCTCTGACGAGGGCGAGGAGGCGGCCGCGGGGGCGCTCTGACGAGGGCGAGGAGGTGGCCGCGGGGGCGATGAGGGCGAGGAGGCGGCGTCGGAGAAGCTCGAAGGCCACACGGTGGCGCGACGACGACGTACGGCTCGGGGATGACGAGGAGGCGACGCGACGATGTCCGGAGGCGAGGAAGCGGCGGCGGCGCTCATCCGGGAGAGTCACTACGCCAGAGAAGAAGGAGGCAGCGGTGGCTCGGGCAGGATGTGGAGGCAGCGCGGGGAGCGGCGACGATCTGGAGGCTAGGGCAACGTCGATCTGGAGGATGAAGACGACAGTTTTGTTATATACACGCGGGGACCTTTAGTCCCGGTTCCTCGCTATAACCGGGACTAAAGGCAACCTTTAGTCCCAGTTCTAGCCAGGAACCGAGACTAAATGTATTTTTCAGTTTCTTATTTATTTATTTATGCATACAATAATTAGATTAATGTTGTTAATTGCATAGTAAATAGAATAATAGGTATTAATTTGTTAAAAAATAATAGTTCCATTTCTTTTTGTCTAATTGGTTACATAATAAATTTGGAAACATAAAATCTTTTCATCACTTATATTAACAAACTTAAATATGAAAAATAATTAGTATTTTGTTAATGCAAAAATGTATTATTTAATTTTAATATCTTTAAGCAGATGTTTTTGATAGAAAAATTTGTTTGTGCAATATTTAAACGTAAATTTTGTTTATTTATCATCATTTATCTCCAAAATCATGATATACGTGATATTCACCATTACATCGAATTATTTTTTAAAAAATTTTCTCTATTTCTTATTTATTTATGCTTACAACAATATTCACCATTACATCAGATTATCTCTAACAACTTTGTATTCAAAGTTTTTTCATTTCAAGTCATCAAATGGGTCATTTGACCAAGTTTGACCAAAGTCAAAGCATTGGTTTTTAGAAACAGACACTTTGACCGAACCCTATATGGTCCCAAATGTAAAAGTAATGAATACAAAGTTTGTTGCACTCATCAAGTTCTACATTTTGTCTAATGGTCAACTTTTCTTTTGGAAAAGTTTGAACCACTCAATTTTGAATTTTGATAGAATTCATAGCCACGCATCGGTTTTCGAAACCCTAGATGGTGTCGAACGGATAAGTCATGAATACCAATATTGTTCCACTCATCAAAATCTATATTTAATATATAGACCATTTTTGCATTTGACAAAGTGTTGCGAAGGTGTAGTTCAAAATCCACAATTGACCCATGTAGTTTCATATAGTTTGTGTGAGATTCAAGAATTGGTGGGTATTGTGAACTTAAACTTTCTTAAATGGAAAAATTGCCTATATAAAAAGTTTAGATCTTGATGATATCTAACAACTTGGTATTCAAAATTTTTTCATTTTAAGTAATTTAGTTTGTCATTTGACCAAGTTTGACCAATACCCGTCTTGGATTTTGAACAAATGTGCTTAGGATTGGCTCAAATTTATCCAAATGGAAAAATGGACAATATATCAAATGTAGATCTTGATTATCTCTAACAACTTTGTATTCAAATTTTTTTCATTTCAAGTCATCAAATGGGTCATTTGACCAAGTTTGACCAAAGTCAAAGCATTGGTTTTTAGAAACACACACTTTGACCAAACCCTATATGGTCTCAAATGGAAAAGTAATGAATACAAAGTTTGTTGCACTCATCGAGTTCTACATTTTGTCTAATGGTCAACTTTTCTTTTGGAAAAGTTTGAACCACTCAATTTTGAATTTTGATAGAATTCATAGCCACGCATCGGTTTTCGAAACCCTAGATGGTGTCGAACGGAAAAGTCATGAATACCAATATTGTTCCACTCGTCAAAATCTACATTTAATATATAGACCATTTTTGCATTTGACAAAGTGTTGCGAAGGTGTAGTTCAAAATCCACAATTGACAAATGTAGTTTCATATAGTTTGTGTGAGATTCAAGAATTGGTGGGTATTGTGAACTTAAACTTTCTCAAATGAAAAAATTGTCTATATAAAAAGTTTAGATCTTGATGATATCTAACAACTTGGTATTCAAAATGTTTTCATTTTAAGTAATTTAGTTTGTCATTTGACCAAGTTTGACCAATACCCGTCTTGGATTTTGAACAAATGTGCTTAGGATTGGCTCAAATTTTTCCAAATGGAAAAATGGACAATATATCAAATGTAGATCTTGATTATCTCTAACAACTTTGTATTCAAATTTTTTTCATTTCAAGTCATCAAATGGGTCATTTGACCAAGTTTGACCAAAGTCAAAGCATTGGTTTTTAGAAACACACACTTTGACCGAACCCTATATGGTCCCAAATAGAAAAGTAATGAATACAAAGTTTGTTGCACTCATCAAGTTCTACATTTTGTCTAATGGTCAACTTTTCTTTTGGAAAAGTTTGAACCACTCAATTTTGAATTTTGATAGAATTCATAGCCACGCATCGGTTTTCGAAACCCTAGATGGTGTCGAACGGAAAAGTCATGATTACCAATATTGTTCCACTCATCAAAATCTACATTTAATATATAGACCATTTTGGCATTTGACAAAGTGTTGCGAAGGTGTAGTTCAAAATCCACAATTGACAAATGTAGTTTCATATAGTTTGTGTGAGATTCAAGAATTGGTGGGTATTGTGAACTTAAACTTTCTCAAATGGAAAAATTGTCTATATAAAATGTTTAGATCTTGATGATATCTAACAACTTGGTATTCAAAATGTTTTCATTTTAAGTAATTTAGTTTGTCATTTGACCAAGTTTGACCAATACCCGTCTTGGATTTTGAACAAATGTGCTTAGGATTGGCTAAAATTTTTCCAAATGGAAAAATGGACAATATATCAAATGTAGATCTTGATTATCTCTAACAACTTTGTATTCAAATTTTTTTCATTTCAAGTCATCAAATGGGTCATTTGACCAAGTTTGACCAAAGTCAAAGCATTGGTTTTTAGAAACACACACTTTGACCGAACCCTATATGGTCCCAAATGGAAAAGTAATGAATACAAAGTTTATTGCACTCATCAAGTTCTACATTTTGTCTAATGGTCAACTTTTCTTTTAGAAAAGTTTGAACCACTCAATTTTGAATTTTGATAGAATTCATAGCCACGCATCGGTTTTCAGAACCCTAGATGGTCTCGAACGGAAAAGTCATGAATACCAATATTGTTCCACTCATCAAAATCTACATTTAATATATAGACCATTTTGGCATTTGATAAAGTGTTGCGAAGGTATAGTTCAAAATCCACAATTGACAAATGTAGTTTCATATAGTTTGTGTGAGATTCAAGAATTGATGGGTATTGTGAACTTAAACTTTCTCAAATGGAAAAGTTGTCTATATAAAAAGTTTAGATCTTGATGATATCTAACAACTTGGTATTCAAAATGTTTTCATTTTAAGTAATTTAGTTTGTCATTTGACCAAGTTTGACTATTTTTGCATTTGACAAATAATTGACACATCTCTTATAATAGCAAACTTAAATGTCATTTCATTATTTGAAATGATATAAAATAAGAAAAACTAATATAAACATCTTAAGTTACAATTGTCACATACACATACTATATTGCAATCTATTTATTAGACGGGCACAATAGTGATCTTCTTTTTGACGTATGTTCCTTGGTCATGATCTTGACGTAACCATGGAGTGTCCTCAGCATTTATCAGTATGCTCGGAGCTTTGGTCACATTGAAAGGCGTGATTCGGTCATCCCTTTCATAATCTTCTGAAATATCTGACTTTTCCTCAATTCCCACAATGTTTCTTTTCCCTGAGAGAACTATATGGCGTTTTGGCTCGTTTGTTGATTTGTTATCATTTTTCCCTCTCTTCTGTTTTGTAAACATGTCTTTCACATAGAACACCTGATTCACATCAGCAGCAAGGACGAATGGTTCATCTTTGTAACCAACATTGTTGCGGTCCACTGTTGTCATTCCATAGTCTTTGTCAACTGTGACCCCGCCTTCGGTAACCTTCACCCATTGGCACCGGAACAAAGGGATTTTAAAATTAGGTGCGTAGTCTAGTTCCCAAATCTCCTCTATACGACCATAATATGTTTGTCTGTTTCCATTCGGGTCTATGGCGTCTACGCGAACTCCACTATTTTGGTTCGTGCTTATTTTATCTTGGCCTAGGGTGTAAAATGTATTTCCATTTATCTCGTACCCTTTGTACGTGAGGATGTGCCATGATGGTTGCCTAGCCAACAAATACAGTTGCTCATCAATCTGGTCATTACCCTGACATTCTTTTCGTAACCAATCACTGAAAGTGTCTATGTGCTGACGCATAAACCAAGCTTCATTCTTCTCTGGGAATTGCGATCGTAGGAAGTCCTTGTGTTTCGTGACATACGGCTCCACCACGGATGAGTTTTGAAGAACTGTGTAGTGTGCTTTATTGAAAGAATCGTCCCCCGTACCGATGTATGTTTTCTTTCCTAGTGTTCCCTTTCCACTCAGTCTCCCCTCGTGGCGCGATTCAGGAACACCAATTGGGTCAAGTTCAGGAATGAATTCAACACAGAACTCAATGACCTCCTCTGTCCCATAGCCCTCGGCGATGCTTCCTTCTGGCCGAGCACGTTGGTGAACATATTTCTTTAGAACTCCCATAAACCTCTCAAAGGGAAACATATTATGTAGGAACACAGGACCCAGAATATTGATCTTCTTGACCAGATGAACTAGGAGGTGTGTCATGATATCAAAGAAGGATGGAGGGAACACTAACTCAAAGCTGACAAGACATTGAACCACATCATTCTGTAGAGCAGCTAGTTCTAGTGGATTGATTGCCTTCTGAGAAATTGCATTGAGAAATGCACATAGCTTTACGGTGGCCAGACGTACATGTGGAGGTAGAATTCCTCTTAATGCAACTGGAAGCAATTGCGTCATAAGCACATGGCAGTCATGCGACTTTAAGTTCAGAAATTTCTTCTCAGGCACATTAATTATACCTTTTATATTAGACGAGAATCCAGATGGGACCTTGATGCTGCTTAAGCATTCAAACATGATTTCTTTCTCTTCACTGCTAAGAGTGTAGCTAGCAGGTCTTAAATATTGGCGTCCATCTTCTGTCTTCTCTGGATGCAGGTTGTCTCGTTCTTCCATGCGTTGCAAGTCTTGTCGTGCTTCAAGTGAATCCTTAGGCTTACCGTATACACCCATGAATCCTAGAAGGTTCACACAAAGATTCTTTGTTAGGTGCATGACGTCGATCGCATTTCGGACCTCTAGGACTTGCCAATAGGGTAGCTCCCAAAATATTGACTTCTTCTTCCACATGTGTGCATGACCCGCTGCATCTTTTGGAACTGGTTGGCTGCCTTGTCCCTTACCAAAAACTACTTTCACATCCTTAACCATCTCAAATACATCTTCTCCAGTTCTGTTGCGAGGCTTGAATCGGTGGTCTGTCTTACCTTTAAAATGCTTTCCTTTCTTTCTAACTGGGTGATTCATAGAAAGAAATCGACGATACCCAAGGTACACGACCTTTCTGCATTTTTTCAAATATATACTATCAAGGTCATCAAAACAATGTGTGCATGCATTATATCCCTTGTTTGTTTGCCCTGAAGGATTACTTAGAGCAGACCAATCATTGATTGTCACAAACAACAGTGCTCGTAGGTCGAAGTGTTCCTGTTTGTACTCATCCCACACACGAACACCTGTTTCACTCCATAAAAGAAGGAGTTCTTCAATTAATGGCCTTAGATAGACATCAATGTCATCGCCCGGTTGCTTCGGGCCTTGGATGAGCACCGGCATCATAATGAACTTTCGCTTCATGCATAACCATGGAGGAAGGTTGTAGATACATAGTGTAACAGGCTAAGTGCTATGACTACTGCTTTGCTCACCAAAAGGATTCATACCTTCCGTACTTAAAGCGAACCTTAAGTTTCTTGCGTCTTTTGCAAACTATGGAAATTTCCTGTCTATTGCTCTCGACTGGGACCCATCAGCAGGGTGTCTCAACATGTTGTCTACTTTACGGTCTTCTTTGTGCCACCGCAATAATTTTGCATGGTCCTTATTTCTAAAAAGACGTTTCAGACGTGGTATTATAGGAGCATACCACATAACTTTTGCAGGGATTTTTTTTCTGGGACGTTCTTCCCCCTCAACATCGCCAAGGTCATCTCGCCTGATCTTATACCGTGATGCTTTACATACGGGGCATTCATCTAAATTCTCGTAGCCCTTGCCACGGTATAGGATGCAATCGTTAGGACATGCATGTATCTCCTTGATTTCTAATCCCAAAGGACAGACGATCTGTTTTGCTTCGTACGTAGTAGTGGGTAGTTCATTAGGCTTCGGCAGCATTTTTTTTTGGATCTTCAGTAATTGCCCAAATGCCTTATCGGATACACCATTCTGTGCCTTCCATTTTAACAATTCTAGTGTTGTACCCAGTTTTTTTGCCCATCCTGGGCAGATGGGTATAGTAATTTCTTGTGATCTTCTAACATGTGGTCAAACTTTGTCTTCTCTTTTTCACTTTCGCAATCTTTTTGTGCATCACGAATGACATCACCAAGAGCATTTCAACAGGTGCGCCTTCTGCACCTGCCTCATCTTCAGCTTCTTCCATTGCTGTATCACCGAAGTCACCGTATTGAGCAATAATGTCGTCACGCTCCAACTGTTCTTCTTCACCTTCTTCCATCATTATCCCGTTTTCTCCATGCTTGGTCCAACAAATATAGTTTGGCATAAAACCCGACTTCAACAAATGTGAGTGAATATTTCTAGAGCTAGAATATTCCTTCAAATTCTGACACAAGGCACATGGGCAACATATGAATTCATCCCGCTTGTTTTCCTTGGCCACTCTTAAGAAATAATGCACACCATCAATGAATTCTTTGGAGCGGCGATCGGCATTGTACATCCAATGACGTGTCATTGTCTACATTGCAATGTAAAGTATTATAAGTTTCTAATTTTTTATAAATAAATTAAAGTAACAAATAACCTAAAATTCTCTATCTCTGGTTTTTCTAAACCAACAAAATTAAAAAGACATAAAAGTTCTCTATTTTCTAACTAATCATGAAATGTGGCATGCATACTAGTTATAATTAACTAATGAACCATGTCATAAAGTGCAAATTAAAGTATTATAAGTTTCTAATTTTTAATAGAGAAATTAAAGTAACAAAAAACCTAAAATTCTCTATTTCTAATTTATCTAAACAAGCAAAATTAAAAAAGCACAAAAATTCTCTATTTTCCTAAATAATCATGAAATGTGGTATGCATACTAGTTATAATTAACTAACTAAATCGGTCAAAAATTGCAAATTAAAGTATTATATGTTTTTATTTTTTTTCTAAACTAATTAAAATAAAAAAACATATTACCACTATTTTTCTAAAAAAACGTGTCGCTTTTGAAATGGCGATGAAGCTAATAACCTCTTAAAAAATCATAAAATAAAAAACAATATACATAACACTAGGAAATAACATATGCTGTTTCTAAATGTTGAGAAGATGAAGCTAGTGACCTCTTAACAAGTCGATGACGGTGTAGAAACGATGAAATGAATCAATAGCCGGAGATGAGAGCAAGAACAAGCAACCTCCAAATGAAGAACAGAGCAAAAGAGTGAAGATCGATGGGCTCGGCCACGGGAAGAAGAGTTCAAATATGGGGAGGGACATTTAGTTCCGGTTCTTTTTAAAAACCGGGTCTAAATTCAAACACTAGTCCCGGCCGGTGGGACGGACTGGGACAACAGCTTTTAATCCCGGTTGGTACCACCAACCGGGACTAAAGGCTAGGCTTTTGTCCCGGTTGGTGGTACCAACCGGGATTAAAAGCTGTTGTCCCAGTCCGTCCCACCGGCCGGGACTAGTGTTTGAATTTAGACCCGGTTTTTAAAAAGAACCGGAACTAAATGTCCCTCCCCATATTTGAACTCTTCTTCCCGTGGCCGAGCCCATCGATCTTCACTCTTTTGCTCTGTTCTTCATTTGGAGGTTGCTTGTTCTTGCTCTCATCTCCGGCTATTGATTCATTTCATCGTTTCTACACCGTCATCGACTTGTTAAGAGGTCACTAGCTTCATCTTCTCAACATTTAGAAACAGCATATGTTATTTCCGAGTGTTATGTATATTG